>NC_061060.1:11925925-12225925 GCF_021917145.1 Hypomesus transpacificus | reverse complement strand
CACAGCTGACACCTCTGTCGAGCTGTCTCTGAAGAAGGCAAGACCCTCCTATCTACCACCGTCTCTCTGTCCATCCCTCCCTCGAGTTCTTCACCCCTCCAGCCCTGCCTCCTCTCAAGCTCTAATCCTCCAATTCTCCTATCACTTCATCTCTGTCTCTTTCCCTCCACCTATATCTCTCCGCCCTCTTTGTCCCTCTGTCTCCATGCCTCGGTTTCTCTATCCCTCCATCTAACACAGCCCTGTGTGTTTTAGGGTGAGCCTGTGCTGCTGTTGAGACAGGTGGATCAGAACTGGTTTGAGGGGAAACTTCCGGAGTCTGGACGCCAGGGCATTTTCCCGGTCTCCTACGTGGACGTGACCCAGAAGTCCCACTACCCACAATCCTCACTGCCACAGACTGTCCCCAACGACCGACTCCACCCCTTGGGCTCAGCTAAGGTATGCGATGGCATTGTCACAGTTTCTCTCTCTCGGTCATTTGGGTGACAGTGGCGACAGTAGTGTCGGCTTTCATATCTTCTCGTGTCTCCTGCCAATTTCTTTTGTTTTTTTCAGTTCTCTCTCTCACTTTCTTTCTCTCCATCCTTCAGCCTTCATCCACCCTCCCCGGCTACAGCTCCTCCCCCTCCCCTAGGCCAGGCCCATCCCCCCAGAAAGCCAAACTGCAGGCCATCACCAACGATTGGCTCTCCCTCACCCTGGGGCTCTCCCCCTCCCTCATCCCTGCCCCTACGCCTCCCCCTCACCCCTCCCTCACCCCTGCCCCAACCCCTCCCCCTCACCCCCCCCTCACCCCTGCGCCAACCCCTCCCCCTTACCCCTCCTTTACCCCTCCTGTCCAGCCCCGCAGGACCCCCTCGCTCACCCCTTCTCTCACCCCCTCCTTCACCCCCGGCCCCACCCCTCCCCCCTATCCCCATGGCCTGCTGGCCGACCTGGAGGAGCTGGACTCTCTGGTGTCCTCTTCACCCGTCTCCCCCCAAGGCTCCTCCTACTCCTACTCCCTCTCTCTAACTCCGTCCTTCAGACAGGGGCACTTCATCCCTATAACCTCCCCTAGGACCTTCCCCTCCTCCCCTGAGCCCAGCCCCTCCCCCCTCCCCTCTCTCCCCACGACGGGAACCTCCATCACTTCCTCCCCTATCTCCCCCTCCTTTGACACCCGCCCTCAGTACGGCAGTGTGGTTGACCTTTCACAGGCCAGTGCTAGATCCTTCATGGATTGTCCAGCTGAGTCAGAGGCTAGTTCCAGTCCTGTAGACCTTGTTGTGTATGAACCCAGCGACCAACCAGCTTTCAGCCTGGCTGACAACCAACCAGCCTTTAGCCTGGCTGACAACCAACCAGCTTTCAGCCTGGCTGACAACCAACCAGCTTTCAGCCTGGATGACAACCAACTAGATTTCAACCTGGCTGACAACCAAACAGCTTTCAGCCTGGCTGACAACCAAACAGCTTTCAGCCTGGCTGATAACCAACCATCTCACACCTTGACCAGCAACCAATCAGCTCCCAGAGAGGACTCGCCGTCCAGAGAGCAGGAAGACGACTTGTGTGAGGAGCTGGTGTCCATCATACAGCGCAGCAAATCACAGAGCTTGTTTTCTCAGGGGGAGGGGTTTCACAGGCAGGCAGCAGATGAAGGCAAAGGGCTTCCCAAGCTGTTCATAGACGAAGACGAGCTTGATGAAGTCAGGCCCCTCTCTGACAAACAAACATCTGCCACACCTGTGGAGGAGGGACCCGAGAACCAACGAGAACATCTTGTGGAACATCTGATCAAATGTGAGGTAGAACATGAGGTAGAGCATCTAATGGAACGTCAAGCAGAACTTCAGTTAGAAAATGAGATGGAGTGTCCAGTGGAACATCTAGTGGAACTCCAACCAGAGAATCCGGGCGAGCGTCAGGTAGAGAGGGGTGTGCTGTGTGTTTTTCCTACCATTGCCGTGGATACGTACCTGCAGACTAACCCTTGATCAAGCTCTAAACTTGTAACTTCTCCATCTTTCCGACACAGGCTGGTCAATCCCAGGGTGCACCAGTGTGCCTGTCCTCTCCTCCTCTCGAACATTCGACCCTTTCTTCCCCTCCCTTGCATCTTTCTCCCTGTGCCACTCCTCCCCACTCCCCCCCTCCCTACCCCAAACCTTCCTCCACCCCGCCTCACTCCCCACCTCCCTACCCCAAACCTTCCTCCACCCCGCCTCCCTACCCCAAGCCCTCCTCTACCCCGCCTCCCTCTCCCTACCCCAAGCCCCCTTCCCCCTCTTCCTTCTCCACCCCTCCCCACTCCCCTCCTCCCTACACAAAGTCCCGACCAGAAATGCGCTCCCCTAAGCCCAAGGTAACCATGGCAGCTGTGTAAAAATGGGGTGACCTCTAACCTCAGAAACAGGACCTAGAAGATTTAACATTTGATTTTAGCTTACCAATCATGGTTGGTGATATTTGTTTATTGTCCTGCATGGAAGGAGTTCATCCATAACAAACATTGATATAGCTGCCTGTCTTCTAGTTTAAATGAACACTGTCAGGGCTGTCTAAATATACCGTCGCCTTAGGCCCTAAACATAGCCAGCTGGATGTTACAAATACCAGGTCAGATAGATATAGATATAAATATGGGCTCTATTGGCTCTCAGTCTAGTTCACAGACTAGATGCCTGCTGTTTTTCAGGTTGTGTGTGTTTCTCTACTCTGACTGTGTGTCCTAGTCCCTGCAGCCATTAAAGCGTGAGGTAGTGGTTGTGGGTAAGCCCCCTCGTAGTCCTGTGATGTCACGGCGTTCCTGCGGCTCACCCAGTAGAGGCCACACCCACTCGCCATCTCCTAGGGTACGCACGTCTCCCACAGTGCACCTTGAGCTGCATCAGTGAGAGGTGACCAGTCCCAGAGACCCTCCAGGCAGACCATGTTTGTCAGAGTGTGCTGCCCACCTAGCATGGTCTGTGAGGGTAGTTTTGCATGGTGAAAATGGTCTCTGTCCAGCCGGTCTTGCCGGGCCTAGACAGAACCAGGGTCTGCTGGTGACCTGCTTGACTGGAGTTCGAGTGGTTGTTTTGGACTCTCCTTGTGTTTATTTGCCACAGGGATTTTGGAGTATGTCGTTATGCTGGTGTAGAACAGTTGTATGGAGTCGGAAACTGTTGTGGAAGGTTTGACTTGAGGATGGTGTGGATTGGTGGTGTTGTCACGGCAATGTGTACTGTGGGAAGGTTCACTGCGCTTCGTAGGCTCTTCAGCAGGAAGATTTAGACATGGCTGACATCTCTTTTCTCCTTCTCTCCTTTTCTCTCCAGCGCCCAGCCTTCACCCAGGAAGGACTGCAATGTGGTGGAGAGCCGTGAGTAGCTCCCACGTCCCAAATCCTGTCCTCTACACCATCTCCCATGTCCCAAATCTTCTCCTCTACTCCATCTCCCATGTTCCAAATCTTCTCCTCTTCTCCATCTCCCATGTTCCAAATCTTCTCCTCTACTCCATCTCCCATGTCCCAAATCTTCTCCTCTACTCCATCTCCCATGTCCCAAATCTTCTCCTCTACTCCATCTCCCATGTCCCAAATCTTCTCCTCTACTCCATCTCCCATGTCCCAAATCTTCTCCTCTACTCCATCTCCCATGTCCCAAATCTTCTCCTCTACTCCATCTCCCATGTCCCAAATCTTCTCTTCTACTCCATCTCCCATGTTCCAATTCTTCTCCATCTCCCATGTCCCAAATCTTCTCATCTACTCCATCTCCCATGTTCCAAATCTTCTCTACTCCACCTTTTCTGCTCATCCCCTCATTCCTGAGTCTTATTTAGCTGGCTGTCATTCAAGCTGTGTGTATGTATGTTCTAGAACTTAGAATCTGAACAGTAAATGTGAGTCTGATGCGACGACCTGTCCCAAACTGATGATGTCATGCAGGTTCCAGGTGCTGTATAACTACGCCCCTCGCAACGAGGATGAGCTGGAGCTGAGGGAGGGTGAGGTCGTCGATGTCATGGAGAGATGTGACGACGGGTGGTTCGTAGGTGAATCCAACCTCTACATCCACCCCTCCATGACCTGCAGCATGTAGATATCAAGATACCACCTCAAGCTAGTTCTTACGCTGGTGTGTTTTTCTCAATGTCCAGGCACATCCAGAAGAAGCAAGTTCTTTGGAACGTTTCCTGGGAACTATGTCAAGAGGCTTTAATCTGGTCTGACAGTGGTGAAGTTGTGCCAGGATACGGTGGCTGAACTGGTCCAAACTGCTCATTTTACACAGAAGAATGACTTTGCATGCGAACAGCTACAACTAGCCATTCTCATGTCAGACAGATCCAGAGATGGCCCTGCCAGACCAGTAGGCTCCTCCTTTTCTGAGGAAATTACATCATCATCCCCATGGTGACCAGAAGGAAAAATTGTTGTTTGATTGAACAATGAAGGGCTGTGATTCTGAAGATGGGAATACTCCCAGTGAAGACTGCCTTGTACACTTATAGATCTCACAATAACAAAGTAACCAAGTGCCCTATTTACCATATATTTATTTTATTCATATATACAGTATACATAATTCTTTATGATTAATTTTTGCTATTTTACACTAGGAATGTACTTGAATGTGTGGAGAGGGGCTGTCCTATTTTGATAGAACCATCAGACAGTTCTAAAACCAGCTCTGGGCTCTAGCAACATCTCACAGTTCAAGAACCATCTGGAAGGTCTAGAACTGAGTTCTTTTCGAGAACACTCCAGCAGATAGGTCTAGATTGTGGTTGTGTCTGACTCTGTAGGCTGAGTATTATGGTAGTCAGCCTAGTGGACTCTCATCCTTCAGCTGCTCTACACACATTCCTACAGACTTAATCAAGGAAAGATGACAATTTTCAGATTTGCAGCGATCTCTGTCCAGTGAGGGACCCACAGCTGCCCACTGCTGGCCAGGACACTGCATGACAGCTCGTTATCCAACACCAGGCCAGTCTGTGGACTATTCTTAAGCAGAGCACTCCTGAGATAATAATGTAGAGTCTACATCTACATTGTAGACTGTTCTTAGACTACCATTCTAACACATATGGTATATATGCTAATGTATGGTTTATTAGAAGGTCCTGTACTTCAAGGATGCTGTCAGGTGACTTGAGGTATAGTTTACACTGACGTAATTATTGTAAAACGCTGAGTCCGGCGAAAGGATTTCTCTTCTACTGATGTGATGTGTGACAGATGTCCTTAATAATGAGTTTTGGGTCTTCCAGACATCAAATGAGTATGCACAAAGATGTTTGTTTGCCGAATACTTCTCTACTTGTTGCAGCTGAGGTTAACCAATGCCTCTTCTACTATTATGTGTTTTGTATTTCTTTAATGATAATAACCCGTTGTACAAATTGTATAAGCCATCGTCATTGATTGTGCATCATCTGTTGGTCGGTCCATTTCACTGTCTGTTTATGTCCAATAAACTGCCTGATATGTAGTTTTTGTACTGGACTGCCCTTATGTCCCAAAGAAAACGTTTCTGGTTTTTCTAAAGACAGTCCATAATGAACAGTACATAGTACAGTAAAGACCATACTTCACGTGGAATGAGCTTCTTAGCAATGATGTATGAATGGCGTGTGGGCAAACAAAAACGTACAATTATTTGCTGGAAGATGGAGGCAACACAGTCCTCGTGAAATGTAGTCTAGACCTCCTAGTTAGAACTACAACATCCAGGTGTCACCGTTGGAGCTTGTACAATTAGAAGGCCATAACAGAGGGAATGGCTGATGTGTAGTTGGCTGAGTGCACCGCCCTGTGAAAAAAAGAGGCACAAACATGCCGCTCATGGATTAGAGAGCAGCGCATTGCTGGTCTCATCTGTAATGTTCTCACAGTTTCTCAGGAATTCCCAGTAGTGATCTGACTGCATCTCTCTATGACCTTGGGCTTAACTGTTTTGTTCTGACTGTCTCTCTCTGGTCTTACTTGTTAACGTTGAGGCTGATGATGCTCTTGACAGGGGTGCTCTTGGGTCCCGGTGTGGGGTGGAAGATCTTGCCCTCCTTATTCGTTGAGACAGACTTGGAGCGGCGTGTGACATAGGGGTCGGCAGAGTGGGTGGGGTAGGTGTCAAACGTACCTGCTTTCATCCCACCAATCTGCCTCACAAAAGACCACACCCCTTAGACCGAACCCCCACAGACAACATCCTGTCTCGCACCTCTAAGGACATTTACATTTAGTCATTTAGCATTTAGTATTGATTCATTTAGCATTACATTTAGTCAGACGCCCTTATCCAGAGCGACTTACAGTAAGTACAGGGACACTCTCCCCGAGGCAAGTAGGGTGAAGTGCCTTTCCCAAGGACACAACATCATTTGGCTCAGCCGGGATTCGAACTGGCGACCTTTAGATTACTAGCCCGATTACCTCAGGGCTAGTACCTTACCGCTCAGCCACCTGACTCAAGGACAATTGTTGGGCATCTGACTCACCTGCTTGTTAGGGGAGGAGGGTTTGAAGGGAACTGGGAAATGTTCCCTCGCCTCTGACCTCTTAGGCGGGGGCAGGGGCCTGTCAAGACGAAATGGGTTGCCATAGAAATAGTCTTTGGGATGGAGGTTGAGTTTGAATGGGCCTCCCTTCAGTCTGGATCTGTGGTTGACTAGTTCCATCTGGACCACAAACACACATATACACAGCTTTGGGCAGCGTCAAACATTTTACCAATCAGCTCGCAAACTGGATGGCGGTCTGACCTTGAGGACGTCCTTGGCACGGTCAAACGGGTCGGACGAGAATGGCTCCAACTTAGACAGCGTGACGTTAGGGTAGCTGTCACAAAATGTCATATCTGGTCACTCAATATCATATGGAACTGCACATAGACACACACATTGACATCACAACAGCTGTGTATTCCTGCTGGTACTGTATGTCTGTCTGTCTACCTGTAGCCACTGCCCATCTTGGGCGGGCTGGTGAGAATGTTCCTGCCAGGAGATGGGTGCTGCTTCTTGGGTAGCCTCTGAGCGCTCATGGCCTGGACAGGACCAGCCAGAGTCCCATAATAGCTGCCTGACCCTGACCTGCAATGCCCATACACAAACATCTAGAAACTTCCTTTAGTGTGAACCACAATACATTTAGTAACAGTATTGTTCCTTACGGCTTCTTCTCCCCGTTGCTAGGGAGGAAGGCCTTGCCGATGTTCCTCTTGGCTTGTTGGTTGCGGTACTGCCGGGCCAGCTTCGCTGGGTCCGACAGGGCCTCCCGCTCAAAAATCCTCTTGAAATGAGAATCGAAATAGCCTGCCTGCAGACTGGACCGGCTCTTAGGACCTCCTGTCATCATCTGCTTGTTTTTCTGGGCGGACTCATTAAAAGGACCTGACAGGATGGATGGAAGTATAAGACCTTATCATGAAAACCTTCTTACTCTGTTGTAGGGTTAATGTCAGGGTTAGCATTTTTCCTTAAAAGCTGTCAAACTTCTAGTTAAAATGTTTTAAGTTAACCTTTAAAGGGTAACCAAAACTCGCCAATTTCTGCCTTATCCTGCCAAAAAAAAAAAAAAAAGAATAAATGACATGTCCAGCTTTGCTTTTGCTTTGCTTCAATGTAACATTTAGGCCCAATAATTATCAATGTACTATAGCCTACACATTACACACACTCGAGTCCCCTAGAGGTTAGCCTAGAGGTCTTGCCACATTTCAGGGAAGGATTCTTAAGACAATTAGTCCTGCCGTATATGTTATCAGAGTAACAAGAAAATGCCCTAGAGTATATCACATAATTACTACAAGATATTCTTCAAAATGTAACCACTAGGGGCACAAGTCGAGTCGTCGGAATCAAGACCAGGATTGATGATTAAACTTATGAGTTTTTTTGTTTAGTTATTCTTTAAGAAAAAGCACCTATTCAAACGAGTTATCACAAATAACCCGTAGAAATAGTAGATTAGTAAACTAATTCCTGATCATTGAATAGCCTATTTAATTATTTATGTGGACTCACGGTATGTGAACGGGGTGTACTTGTCTCCGATGGAAATGTAGCCCATCTCCTTGAAGAGACCGACCCGGTCCATGTCCGACTTCCCCTCACCGGCTGGCATCTTCACTTTGGTCAGGTTCAGCGCGCACTGGTAGTCAAGTCAGCCTACCGGCTATCACAGCTCACCTCACGGATGTCATCCAGCATCTATAAGAAAAGCATTTTCGTCGATAAAAATGAGGCCTCTGGCCTATTTGCGTTGGTTTCAACACAACCTTTGTATTGCAAATGGGTAGGGTTGGATTTTTAAAGAATGTACAGAGATGGCATATTTCTGAGTAAAGATGCAATTAGTAATATCAATATTACTAAAATACAAGTTATATGCCCGTAGAATATGTAGCCTTTGCGAAAATCTATGGGCTACAAAAAAACAATAGGCTATATTATATAACTCACTGTCAAGCAAATGACTGAAGTTCGATAGTTTTAAGAATTTGTATTAAAACCTACCGCTCTGGCCAGTGATTTCGGTCAGTGAAATATTTAATCGGCTCCTGTGTCTGTGTACACGGTGTGTTACCTTGGAGCCCGCACGCTGCTACACCAAGAGGAGGGGGGTTGTTGCTTAATCTGTCAGGTTCCCAACCTCCTCCACTCACTGCGCAGTTACAGAATGTCTATTTAAGACATTTTTGCCCATCCACATGGCTTGAAAAGAACATTTCAATCAAGGCCTGAATTTTTAATTCAAATGTTTGTTCGTCTATTCGGGATTGTTATGCCTATATCTGCCAGTCAATAATTTATTTCAATAATAAATTATTGAAATGTGTTTTTGGTTCTAATTAAATAGGCTTGTTCATACCAGCAACAGCAAACAGATAATCACGCCTAGGACAGTTTGGGTAATTTACGAAGTTATCGATATCAATTTACAAAACTGCCCTCTACCGGGCACGTGGACATCTTGCGTCAGGATAGAGGAAAGACCCGACGGAAAGTCGGAAGGGTCTTTTGAACGTTGGCGCATGGAACGTAAGACGTTGTTGGTGGGATGATAGGGGTGTTTGTATTATGTCATCGCTGGGGAGCTATTTAGAGTGCTAAATAATTATGTAACATGATTGTATTTGTATTAACCTGTCTGTATTATTATAGTGAATATATTTATTGATAGTTAGGCGGAATAGGTATTATTGTAAGAATAATTGATATAGGATAGGTACAATGGGTTAGGCTGGGCCGTTATAATAACTCTATGGGCTGGGCAAGTAAAAGGCCAGAGCAGAGCAGGTTGAGGGTGTCGGGTCTAGGGTGAACAACAGACAACACCTCTGACAGTGGAGTGGGAAAGTGTGCTGAACTGACCAGAGTTAGTTTAATTGTTTATGGAAAGTGTCTGTGTTATTTTGATGGTATTTAGTTATTGGAAATGATTGTTTTGGAGTTTTTCTTTTTCTATTTTTTTTTCCATACTGGAATGTATGCATGCCGTCACTGGCTAGTAAAAACTTTTGGGATTTATTCTAAATCTTTGAAACACTGCCTCCAAGCCTTTTTGTCCCCGCCGCAAAGTCAGCCATCCTACAACGTCCTTGTATGCATTTAGGTCTTACCTGAATCCTGATAGTACCATTATTTGTAATACTATGTGATTGTAATTTTGACTGTATGTTTCAAATAAAGATGTAAATCTGAAATGAAATGGTCACATGTGTTTGTATCTGTGTCTCTGTGTGAACTTGTGTTTATAATTTTTTGCTGAGAGGAGTGTGGTGAGTGAAATCAACCCATCAGTAGAGTCTTATCTTCTGCAGCATGAGCCACAATCTAGCCTGGGGGTTCTAGTCTTGTCATGACAACATCCTTCATTCCAGGTCATTGACAGGTCATCAACAACAAATGAGCTTCAAGATATTTCCTAACATTTAAGAATAACAGTGTTAATAACAACAAAACATTTTAATCCATAGATGGACAACAGAAACTCATAACACTTTTCCTTTATAGACTAAATCAATCAGTGTTAATCGAGATATAGGGCAACACCTCTGCTGTTACTGTAATGTTGCTTGGTTTTTGATCACAGGGGCGCCGCTTGGAATATTTGGCCCCATGACAAAAAAAATCGAATTGGGCCCCCTCTGGGCAGCTGTTGTCACCACATCTCTAGGACTGTCCCATCAAAAGCTTTACATAACTCTAATTAAAGGCTTGCAACTGTCTTGCTTCCTGTAGTTCAATACTAGTACTAGCACAATATTTACTGCTGGTGATTTGTACATGTAAGTCTGCATACAGTATGCAGTTCACTATTTGATGCAAGATTAAAAGCCATCATTTTTTTTTACTTTTTAGTTTATTTAGCAGGGACAAAGCAGTGCACATTATTACAAACATGACATGGCAAGGCCATGACACAACTTGCAGATGTGAATACATAAAAGGTTTGTAGCTAGATAGCTAATTTGGACATCTTAAAAAATGTCCTTAAGGCAGGACCAAACCATTTCATGAAGATACAAGGGGGTGGTCGGTCAATATGGTTTACTTTTACCAAAAACAAGTAAAAACAAAGAGATCATTAATTGTATTAATATAATTTAAATACATATAATCTCAATGATGATGATTTATACAATATACAATATAATATCATTTTATATTAGTTTTGCTCTAACTTTTACCCCTATACCGCGTCCCTTGTTGCTCAATTCATGTGAAGATATAAGATACCTCAAAATGATAAACCACAAGCTTGCAGGGAACAAAGCTGGATAACAGTTGTGTAACATCCATCCAGAAATGGCTTCAGCCCCAAAACTCATCTTTCTGCTGACTTTTCTCATGCAAAACATCTATGGAGAACAAGAGACCCACGAATTACAAATGCAAGAAGACACATATGAAATAAATGTTGTTTCTCTTACCAAGAATGCAGACTTCTGTTTGGTGTCCAGATCCATGGCTGATGGAGAACTGCTCCTGTGGAACACGTCTGATTCTTCCCCTGTCAATTCTACTCTGCATGGAGAACTGACAGATAGGCTGAGAGTGAGTATCATTTCTAAAGACTTATATTTAGAGATCATCAAAGTTTCTCAGTCAGACACTGGACGTTACAGGATTGAATGCAGGACAGGCAGCAAAGTGACATACCAGAAGAACTTTACTCTCACAGTCTGCGATTGGAATTCTAAGGGCTTATTTGTAAATGGCATAAACGCTGAGCTGCCATGTGATATTGCAGTAGAATCAGGCCTCAGCCCAACTATCACCTGGTTCAGGTTAACACGAGGAACGTGGAGGACAGTGTTTGTGGATGGGAGTAAAACCCTGAACTCAGGGATGAAAGACCTTCAGGGCCGAGTTCAGGTGACACAGAACAACTCTCTTCTGATCTCCAACTACACCAACGCGGACGGCTTCTACTTCTGTGTGGCCCTGGAGGAGAAGAAATGTGGCAGTGTTGTCGAAGGTTTAACAGACATGCCGTTTTATTATTTCCGTTTCGAGAAACAGGATATCACACTGCCTTGTGTTAGTTTCACTGTTGACCCTGCAGGGACTTTTTGGAGCACACCTTACGGGACAATTAAAGCAGACATTCCATCCAAGAGCCCCCCTGACACCTCCAGCCCCAGGCCCCAGAAAAGAGGGGAGATGTACATGATGGATGGAAGAGAGAACAAAAACTACTCCTTGGTCATCCCATCACTGGAGCTCAACCACTCAGGAAGGTATTGGTGCGAGACAGATGAACACTCTATATCCCATAGACTGCTGGTCTGCCCAGAGTCAACTTCTCTCACTGTGTTCTTTTCAGAGGGGTCAGAGGTCAGTCTCAGCTGTGACCCAGACTCAGTGGATGGATACGTTGTGTGGGTCAGAAACACCGATAAACATATTATACTAGAATCAGATTTTCTCAAAATTAAGAACTTGGACCAGAGATACAATGTTTCTCTCAGTTTCACCTCTTTGACAATATATAACCTCTCCCAAGAGGACAGTGGGGAGTACTGGTGTGTGAGATACACAGACAGAGGTAACGATACTTTAGTATGTGAATCTTTAGCCAAGACTAACTTAGTCTATCAGGGGAAACACTCTCTTGGCTCTGTGTTCCATGCAGTGAGAGATGCAGTGGGGAGCTGTGCTGTCGTTGGAACAGTCTGTGCTGTGGTCACTGTCATTCTGAGGAGCTGGAGAAGAGACCGGGACTCACTATAGACCCTAAAAGAGAGACAGAGAGATAGAGAGAGCGAGAGAGAGCGAGATAAAGAGAGAGGGGAAGAAAGGGACAGAGAAAAAGAGACAGGGAGGAAGAAAGAGAGATGAAGAGAGAAAGAGAGAGACAGGGAGAGAGAAAGGGAGAGAGAGAGGGCCCTATTATGACCCCCATCCTACTATAGGGAAGTAGTGAGATATAGGGACCACAATGACCCACAACAAAATGTGTTTCCAAAATGACATTGAGAACTTACAAATGGATGTCAGAAAATATGTAGTTGCAGTTTCCTACATCAGAACACAATAAATAATGCCAGCAGGGTATGACTGTGTTTCTTCCTAAAGCACATCTAGTTACAAAAAACAGTGAAATCCTGATTTAATATCTAACAGGGTGACCACAATTATTTCAAATATTAAGCACTGGTGAGCAACAAAAGATCACTAGAGAAGGCTTTCCTAGGACAGCTTGTTTTACTGAACTGGTGGATCTCCACATGTTCATATTGAGGCAAAAGGCCAAATAAGAGTTGTTGCCTTTATAAAGAAGTCAACATATAAACCTTCATCCATTGGACAGCGACCATTTTCAATTGAATTGCAATTTTATGGAGTGAGAAAGTATGTAAGTTTGCTTGTAATTGTAACTTACCTGGAATGGTTACAAATGCTTCTGTGATAAAAAAAACAATGTTTTGTCTACATAAAAAGAAACATGTGTGTCTGATAAAGTAATAAAAGGTTAAGAGTTTTAAACATAAATACAGTTTTTAAGTGTTTACTTTAGAAAGATGTATTTCTCCTGTAATGTTAAATGAGAATTGTTTGTGTGTCTGTGACTTCCTGTTCTGTAGAGATGCTGTAGATTTGACAGTCGTGTGTTTAGCTGTGCTGGCATCTGGTGAAGCATTGCTGGATGTGAAATAATACAACGATTTTAATTAACTCTACGTATGATATGTAGATCTGTTATTAAACTGTTTGAAATTGTGGCCGTGTCCGATATCCATGTTGGTGATTGTGTGGGTTTGTGCATGTGTTGTGTTTGCAGTTCAAATTAAAAGTGCTGTTGTCATCCCGAGGTGGTACCCTAACACCATTTATGATTTACAGAAAACAGAAGTGACCTAAAGATACATTAACATTCCCTTTTACCAAAATAACCTATTTCAGATTATCCGGGGGCCTGTTCCTTAAATCTAGTTTCCCAAATAAGCCAGTTTATTGTCATGGAAAGTATTTGACATAAGCCTGGCTTATTTGGTAAACTCACTTCATGGAACAGGCCCCAGCTCTCAAGTTTAGTTCTCAAGTTGAGCTGGTTATTGATTCTGGTTACTAACACATTATCCTTATAAAGAATCCTTATAAAGAATCCTGGTAATAAAATAACTACATCACAAAACTCTGGTTATACCATAACTACTCCACAGTTCTCTGGCTATTTCATAACTACATATACTATAGTACTCTGGTTATAATATAACTACACTAGATTACTATGGTTATAACATAAGTGAATTACAGTGCTTGGTGATATCACAACTACACTAAAATACTCTGATTATGACATAACTACCTTAGTACTCTGGCCATATCATAACTACATTAAAGTATTCTGGTTTAAACCTACATGTTTCCAGTGCAAACACATTGTGATGGACCGAACAGTGAAGCACGAGGAACTGTAGGTAGAATGATCACTTTATTGCTTCCAAAACAGGCACATGCCTGGATGCACAACCAAACTGAATGAAGAGACCCCTCTACTGAGACCAGGAAGGAAACAGGTTCAACCAAAACAGGTTCAACCAAAACAGACACGTGGGGGAAGACGAACGTAAAAACCCTTCAGGTGTATCAAGCATTTCTCTAACTTAACAAATACTATAGTATAACCCACCACTGCCCTTATTAGGGCCTTGGTATATTCCCATCCCCTCCCCCTGCTCATTAGGCCCGCACATTCACACCACTAACCCCTTAATCCAAACCAGGAAGGGTGCCATGCTCGGACCAACAAACTAACACGTAAGACAAGGAAAATAAAGAAACAGATCTAAACCTATGTGTCATGTCATGACTTGATTTGTGTGTCTGTGCATTATGTATGTCAATGGCAATGCATAGGGCCAAAATACATTTACATTTATGCATTTAGCAGACGCTTTTATCCAAAGCGACTTCCAAGAGAGAGCTTTACAAAAGAGCATAGGTCACTGATCATAACAACGAGGTAGTCCCAAACATTGCAAGCAGCCAAAACATGAAGCATACATTGTGAAAAACTAAACAAGTGCCAAAAGGGAAGACCCATTAGAGCATGCAGTTATACAAGTTACAAATTAAAACAACATGAACCACAAAAAGTGCAGGACTGTACCTGTAGAAGAAGAATTAAAAGTAAAAATATTTCACAGCGAGTACAAGACTTAACTTCGTTATAACTAACCTACAAGAGCAACAAGTCACCCAATAAGAGTCATTGTGATCCTGGAGGAAACTAACATCAGGTCCAGCCAAGCATTCCTAAGTGCCATTGTACTCCCGGAACAAGTGTGTCTTGAGCCTTTTCTTGAAGGTGGGGAGACAGTCAGTGTCCCTGATGGAGGTGGGGAGCTGGTTCCACCATTAGGGGGCCAGGCAGGAGAAGAGCTTGTGTTGGGACCGGGCAGTCTTGAGCGGTGGGACCACCAGGTGGTTGTCTGAAGAAGACCGTAGAATAATAACAGGAAGTGACATTTGGGAAAGGTTAAAGTAGTGTAGGAGTTATCAATTATAATGCTGCTGTGCGGCACAAGGTGTGGCCGTCACACACATTATCCTTGTAACATCATGTAAAGATGAAGGTTTCCATACTTTCATCTTTGTTTGTGTTTATACTGTGTGGACCTGAAGGGTTGTGAATAGTGATGCAAAACAATTCTGCTAACGTTGCTAAAATCAAAACAACACGTTCACACTCAATGTACGTCCAAATGTGACAGATATAACACACTGATTAACATATTATACTGAACTCACGATGTGCCAGATACCATCCTGAGGATTCAGATAGTTTATATACACTACTGTTCAAAAGTTTGGGGTCACCCAGACAGTTTCGTGTTTTCCATGAAAACTCACAATTTTATTTATCAAAAAACATTCTAAATGAATAGAAAATACAGTTAAGACATTTACAAGGTTAATTATTATTATTAGAAATAATCATTTTTATTTTAAATATACATTTTGTTCTTCAAACTTTGCTTTTGTCAAATAATGCTCAATTTCCAGTAATTACAACATTGTAGACCTTTGGCATTCTAATTCTAATTTTTCTAATCATCCTTTAGTCTTTTAAAAGGCAATTAGCAAATACAATGTACAATGTCGAACACTGGAGTAGTAGTTGCTGGAAATGG
Source organism: Hypomesus transpacificus (assembly GCF_021917145.1). Classification (NCBI taxonomy): domain Eukaryota; kingdom Metazoa; phylum Chordata; class Actinopteri; order Osmeriformes; family Osmeridae; genus Hypomesus; species Hypomesus transpacificus. The sequence continues at coordinate 12,210,302 of NC_061060.1, read as the reverse complement.
GCCTCTATACACCTATGTAGATATTTCATTAAAAACCAGACGTTTCCACCTAGAATAGTCATTTGCCACATTAACAATGTATAGTGTATTTCTGATTAATTTAATGTTATCTTCATTGAAAAAACTGTGCTTTTCCCTGTAAAATAAGGACATTTCTGAGTGATCCTAAACTTTTGAACGGTAGTGTATATCTTCAATATCCTTATAGTACCTCCCCCTTACTTCCTGTCTCCAACCCACGTCAGGAAGACCCTGGAGAGGCTAGTGCTCTCACACATCAGGCCCCTGGCCAGTGCCTTCAAGGGCCCTTGTTCATTACCAGCCAGTCACTGGAGTGTACAACACTGTCATTGACCTGCTCAGGAGGGTTTACTCCCTCCTGGATGAAGCTGGGTGAACAGTGAGAATCCTGTGGTTTGACTTCTCCAGTGTCTTCAACAGTATACAGCCTCGGCTGTTGTGGGAGAAGATGAGGCAGAGGCAGATGGAAGCCCCCTTAGTCTGCTGGGTGGTCGACTGTCTGGGAGACCACAGTGTGAGTTGTTGTGAATTTCTAGACATTGAAGGCCTCCTCCAACCCTGTTAAATCTTGGGGACTGAGACAGTCTGCCTTGTGGGTTATGACCTTTTTCCACTCTTACTGATCTTTAACCTGCCTCCTTGTACATCAAATAAACCATAAGCATAGAACCACACTATATACCTCCTTGTTTTGTATTTGGGTCTTACCTGAGTCCTCATAGTACCATTATTTGCAATACTATGTGATTGTAATTTTGACTTTATTATTCAAATAAAGACAAAACTGGAATAAAATAGGGACATGTGTTTGTATCTGTGTCTCTGTGTAAACTTGTGTTTATTATCTTTTGCCGAGAGGAGTGTGTTGAATGAAATCAACCCATCAGCAGAGTCTTATCTTCTTGCTGCAGCATGAGTCACCATCTATCATGGTGGCTGTAGTCTTGTCATGACAACATCCTTCATTTCAGGTCATTCATGACTAACCTGTCTAATTAATAACAACTAATGAGCTTAAAGAAATGTCCTAACATTTACGAATAACTGTGTTAACCTTAGTAAAACATTTTAGTCAACAGATGGACGACTGAAACTCAACACTTTTCCTTCATAGACTAAAATAATCAGTATTTTTAATCGAGACATTGTGCAACTCTTTTGCTGTTAATGTTGCTTGGTTGTTGCTCAATTCAAGTCAAGATATAAGATACCTTAAAATGATAAACCACAAGCTTGCAGGGAACATTTTCACTTCTGACAAAGCTGGATAACAGTCGACTGACATCCATCCCGAAATGGTTTTAGCCCCAAAACGTATCTTTCTGCTGACTTTTCTCATGCACTTCGTCACGCTTCGGCACCAGTACCACTGGGACGCACCAGTCACTAGAGGAGGGCTCCACAACTCCCAGTGACAGCATGACATCCAGCTCTTCCCTCAGGGCAGCCACCAACCTCTGTGGCACCCGGTAGCTAACCCTAACCCTAACCCTTCCGCTGGGGGGATGTGTCTGGCCGCAGGATGATGTCGTGCTTCACTGCCGTTGCCCGCCCAGGCCTTTCCTGGAACACATTGGGGTCTAACAGCTCCTTCACCTGGGGCCGGTTTTTCAAAAGTTTTAATCTGGATCAAACTGATCCAGATTTGGAAATCTCTTTTTCTGCTATCCAGGATCACGTAATCCATTTGATTTTTATGATGGTTTTTCAAAGCAATGTGGGATTGGATTACTCTGATCTGGATTCTAATTTTTCAGGATTACCAAATCTGGATTACCTGTGGTCTAAATGGGACTATCACAATTTAGCTATGTAAAGAACAACAGGTAGAATAGTGTGGGGTCACTCCAATATGCTTTATTTGAACAGAAAATAGGACTAAACGGAACAGCAAACAAACAATATAAACATTGTCCATGTCTTGGAAACAGGCAGTCCACTCATACATGGTTGTGAAAAAATCTACTTTTTGTGATGTTCTGAAAAGTGTTTCAACTGCATTGGCCAGCCTGATTAATGAGTTTGTTAAATCATCATAACATTTTAGATTTACTTACTGTGACAGTATGGGTTATAGTAATTAATATGGGTTTCTGCAGCAGACGTTCTATGGTAATAGTCAGTAGTCAAGAGATATGTATGATGAACATAATGGATTAAGATACCTAAACTTGGGTATAATCCTAATGAAAGGTTTTGCAGTCCTAGACTCCCAGTTCTAGACTGCAAATCGCTTTCAAGCAAGATCCTGTATTTTATGTCACCCCCAAAATCCCACAGAGATGTACCTTCATGGGCCTTCTTTGTTTTTTTTCCGAAGGATGACCAGATCATCCAGGCCAAGCGGAATTTTTTTCTTTTGGCGAATATGCCCAATATTATTGGAGCAATCGACTGCACCCATGTGCACATACAAGCACCTCATGAGAATGAGTGGGAGTTTGTAAACCGAAAGTGGAGACACAGCATCAATGTTCAACTTGTGGGCAACTGAGCTCCTCATCACAAACTGTGTTGTGAAGTGGCCTGGGTCTGTCCATGATGCGCGCATCCTGAGGGAGAGCGCTCTATATAGAGAGCTCAAAACCAACCGACCAAATGGTATCATATTAGGAGACAGTGCCTACCCTCTTCTACCATGGCTGATGACCCCTTTTCTGGCTAAACACACGCCTGAGCAGGCACGCTTCAACACTGCTCATTGCAAAACAAGATGCACCATTGAGCGCTTAATTGGAGTTCTGAAGAGGTGCTTTGCATGCCTTAACTATTTGTGAGTGGAACCACAGAAAGCATGCAACATAATACTTGCTTGCATTGTACTACACAACATCGAGACCAGGTGCAAAGTCCCTCTCTGTGATGACGTCCCTGATGCACCTGAGCCCATTTGCTGTACTGAAAGGATGCTAGCCTACATAGCCTACCTACTTTATGTACTTCCTGTTGAACAATTCAAGTGAAATTGGTAAATAAATATAAACACTGTAAAATGCATGAAATAAATGTTGTATTATTTAACTAACCAAGTTTAGTTGCCTGATATCCTCCATGAATCCAGCCTCCTGCTGGGATCAGTTTAATCCTGATTTTTGGGATCAAAATGATCCCGATCCTACCAAAAAGTTTTGAAAAACTCAAGGTCTGATCCGGATCAACAACAAGATTAGATTACGTGATCCAATCCAATTTCTGAATCCTTTTTTTCTTTTGAAATACCCATTTTCAAGATTTTATCCAATCCGATAGCCGTACTCCGATCAGATTACTTTTGAAAAACTGGCCCCGTAATCTGATTAGATTACGGCTGGCCCCTGGGATCACGTAATCTAATCTTGTTGTTGATCCGGATCAAACCTTGAGTGCAAAATTTAGAATCCGGATCAGAGTAATCCAATCCCACATTGCTTTGAAAAACCAGAATAAAAATCAAATGGATTACGTGATCCTGGATAGCAGAAAAAGAGATTTCCAAATCTGGATCAGTTTGATCCAGATTAAAACTTTTGAAAAACCGGCCCCTGGTGTTGCTTACCTTCCTCCAGGTGAGCAAGGTCCACGGTCTGTGAGGTGGTCCTAACAGGGAAAAACTGCTTGCTTCTCTACTTCGATCACAGCTCGGACAAACAACTGCATCTCCATTTGTTCTCTGGAATGGAATTCTTTCAATAAGTTAATGTGAAAAGTATTTTTCTTCTTACCACGCTCTGGCGTAGAGACTTCATAGGTGACGTCTCCCACTTTCTTGGTGATCTCATAGGGGCCGTGCCACTTGGCAAGGAGTTTGCGTTCATCAGTGGGCAGTAGCAGCAGCACCTTTTGGCCTGGCACAAAGGTTTTTTCCCTGGCCTTTCTGTCATTCCACGTTTCTGCTTTTTTTTTGGCGAGAAGCCCGTGGAGGCCTGTATAACCTCCCTGTATGCAAACAGGAGGTATGGCAGCCACTCACCCGATCCTTTCCCATCTGTGAGACAAAGCGGCGGAGCATGGTTTTGAGGGTACGGTTAAACCGTTCCACTAAACCGTCTGTTTGGGGGTGATACGCCATGGTCTCAATGCCTTTAATGCCTAAGAGACTGTACACTTGTCTCAGAAGTAGGGACAGAAAATGAGTGCCCGGATCTGTCACTATCTCTCTCGGCAACCCCACCCGTGAGAATAGCTGTACCAAGCAATTGGCTACCTGCCTTGCCTTGATCTTTCTAAGGGGAAATGCTTCAGTGTATCTCGTGGCATAGTCGCACACTACTAAGATGTATTGGTACGTGCAAAGGGTGTATCGATGATCGGAAGAGGATGTAGATGTGCCCGTGGGGCTGCACTGCCTGATGCTAGCTGACACTCAGAACAACTCTTTTTGTCCCCTCCCCGCTACCTCCTCCTCACAGGCGCGTGCTGATTGGCCAGTCCCGTACCCCGTTCCCGACCAATCAGCCTCCACGCAGCCAATCGGGAGACCGCTTAAAAAGCCGCGCAGTTTGACTGGGAAGGAGAAGAGCTGCCAGACCCTGTGCCTGTGTTCTGTTTGATGTCTTGACTATGTGCTGTTTTTGACTTCGTTTCGTTCGTTTGTGTTTGTTCTCCCTTGTTTTGTTTGTACAATAGTATTAGTTTCGTTTTAGTCTACACTCGGTGTAGCTTTTCTTTTGGCCCCCTGGCAGGGAACAAGGGGACAGGCAAGCTACCCATGGGTTTACATCTCCCCTCATGTAGGTAGTTACCTGTTGGAGAAACATTGGGTAAGGAGCGGGTGCCACCCCTTGTTCTTTTGTTTAGTTAGTTTGTGGATAGGCAGACAGGGTGGTTTTACTTTGTTCTTTTATTCGCTCTCCGTCCCCTTGTAATCTTGTCGGGGTTATGTCCCAGCCAATAAACTTTTGAATATCTATTTATCCCTGTGTCCAGTGTTCCCTGTTACCCGGTCTCACTTCCCAGATACTTATTGGGGTTGCAGCGTTGCATCCTTTCCCCGCCCTAGGCAGCTTACATCTGGGGAGAGTTTGTAACAGGCCAACTAAACCGGCTACAAACTCTGGCAAGGGTTTTATATCTCCCTAGATGTCCTGACCATGGGATAGAATGGGCCAGTGTCATAACTTTCTGCCTCATGGGGCCTGGCACTACCAATGTCTCGATCCCTCCTTTCACTTGATACAGCATCTGATTCTTCAGTATGTATCTCTCCTCCTCCAAGAGACTACCCGTGCCCGGTGTCTCTTTGTCGCCCCCTGTCGCTTTCTGAAACCATAGCTCCAGGGTCTTGTCTTGTACCTGCAGTTCAACAATGTTTGTGGGTATATCAATGTCCAATGTAATCTCTGGCTGTGGCCACTCTTGCTCCTTCTGACCAACTGTCCCTTTTAACTTCTGTCTGCCTTGACAAAATCCTCCTTTCCGGCCTACTCTCCACATCTAGCACCAATTCAGCCTCAGCAAAAGGAAGTGCCCTCATCTCACTAGCACCTTGGGCCCTAGTGACTGCATTACAGTGCTTAACCTGGGGGACTAAGTCGCATAACATTTTCCTTGCCTGACAGTTTGGCTTAGTGTGACCCCATTTACCACAGTAGTAACACTGAACATCCTGTCTGGTGTTATTGGACCATCTAGTACTTGTAGGCCTACCATAGCTTTGACCACAACTCTCCCAACCCCCACTAGATTAACTTCTGGCTGAGGCCCGCTGGCTGGTGCTTGGGCCCATGGTGCCTAGTCAGGCAGACTGGAACACTGCAGCCCATCTAGCTGTCTCCTCTGCAGTTCTGGGGTTGTGTTCCCAGATCCAGATAGCCATATCTGTGCCCAGCATATCCATATATTGTTCCAGGATGACTATGACTATTACCTATTTTTTTTATCCATACTGGAATGTATGCATGCTCTCACTGGCTAGTAACACCTTTTGGGATTTATTCTAAATCTTTGAAACACTGCCTCCAAGCCTTTTTGTCACCGCCGCAAAGTCAGCCATCTTACAACGTCCTTGTATGCATTTAGGTCTTACCTGAATCCTGATAGTACCATTATTTGTAATACTATGTGATTGTAATTTTGACTGTATGTTTCAAATAAAGATGTAAATCTGAAATGAAATGGTCACGTGTTTGTATCTGTGTCTCTGTGTGAACTTGTGTATATTATTTTTTGCTGAGAGCTTCAAGATATTTCCTAACATTGAAGAATAACAGAGTTAATAACAACAAAACATTTTAATCCACAGATGTACAACAGAAACTCATAACACTTTTCCTTTATAGACTAAATCATTCAGTGTTAATCGAGATATAGGGCAACACCTCTGCTGTTACTGTAATGTTGCTTGGTTTTTGATCACAGGGGCGCCGCCTGAAATATTTGGCCCCATGACAAAAAATTCTAATCGGGCCCCGTCTGGGCAGTTGTTGTCACCACATCTCTAGGACTGTCCCATCAAAAGCTTTACACAACTCTAATTAAAGGCTTGCAACTGTCTTGCTTCCTGTAGTTCAATACCAGTACTAGCACAATATTTACTGCTGGTGATTTGTACATAGAAGTCTGCATACAGTATGCAGTTCACTATTTGATGCAAGATTAAAAGCCACCATAAAAAATGTCCTTAAAGCAGGACCAAACCATTTCATGAAGATACAAGGGGTTGGTCGGTCAATATGGATGTTTACTTGTTAGTCAATGGGGATTTGAACTTTATTGCCAAAAAAAGTAAAAGAGATCATTAATTGTATTAATATAATTTAAATACATATATTCTCAATAATGATGATTTATACAATATACAACATAATATCATTTTATATTAGTTTTGCTCTAACTTTTACCCCTATACGGCGCCCCTGTTGCTCAATTCATGTGAAGATATAAGATACCTCAAAATGATAAACCACAAGCTTGCAGGGAACATTTTCACTTCTGACAAAGCTGGATAACAGTTGTGTAACATCCATCCAGAAATGGCCTCAGCCCCAAAACTCATCTTTCTGCTGACTTTTCTCATGCAAAACATCTATGGAGAACAAGAGACCCACGAATTACAAATGCAAGAAGAGAGGCATGAAATACATGTCCTTTCTCTTACCAAGAATGCAGACTTCTGTTTGGTGTCCAGATCCATGGCTGATGGAGAACTGCTCCTGTGGAACACGTCTGATTCTTCCCCTGTCAACTCTACTCTGCATGGAGAACTGACAGATAGGCTGAGAGTGAGGAACATTTCTAAAGACTTATATTTAGACATCATCCAAGTTTCTCAGTCAGACACTGGACGTTACAGGATTGAATGCAGGACAGGCAGCAAAGTGACATACCAGAAGAACTTCACTCTCACAGTGTGCGATGACAATTACAAGGACATGTTTGATAATGGCGCAACCGCTGAGCTGCCATGTGATATTGCAGCAGAAGCAGGCCTCAGCCCAAATATCATCTGGTTCAGGTTAACAGGAGAGAAGTGGAGGACAGTGTTTGTGGATGGGAGTGAAACCCTGAACTTAGGGATGAAAGACCTTCAGGGCCGAGTTCAGGTGACACAGAACAATTCTCTTCTGATCTCCAACTTCACCATCATGGATAGCCTCTACACCTGTGTGGCCCCGGAGGAGCAGAAATGTGGCAGTGCTGTTTACGGTTATACACAGCGGCAGCACTACTACCTCCGTTTAGAAGGACAGGGGGTCACACTGCCTTGTGTTAGTTTCACTGTTGACCCTGCTGGGACTTCTTGGAGAACACCTTACGGGACGATTAAAGCAGACATTCCATCCAAGAGCCCACCTGAGACCTCCAGCCCCAGGCCCCAGAGAAGAGGGGAGATGTACATGATGGATGGAAGAGAGAGCACCAACTACTCCTTGGTCATCCCATCACTGAAGCTCAACCACTCAGGATCGTATTCATGCAATACAGATCAATCATATGTAATCTCTGTATTCTATACACTGCTGGTCTGTCCAGAGTCTACTTCTCTCACTGTGTTCTTCTCAGAGGGGTCAGAGGTCAGTCTCAGCTGTGACCCAGACTCAGTGGATGGATACATTGTATGGTTCAGAAACACTGATGAATATATCATACTGGACTCAGGATATTACATTGATATCACCATGAAGAACTTGGACCGGAGATACAACGTTTCTCTCAGTTTCACCTCTGTGACGATCTCCAACCTCTCCCAAGAGGACAGTGGGGGGTACTGGTGCCTGAGATACACAAACAGAGGTAACAATACTTTAGTATGTGAATCTTTAGCCAAGACTAACTTAGTCTATCAGGGGAAACCCTCTCTTGGCTCTGTGTTCCATGCAGTGAGAGATGCAGTGGGGAGCTGTGCTGTCGTTGGAACAGTCTGTGCTGTGGTCACTGTCATTCTGAGGAGCTGGAGAAGAGACCGGGACTCACTATAGACCCTAAAAGAGAGACCGAGAGATAGAGAGAGCGAGAGAGAGAGATAAAGAGAGAGGGGAAGAGAGGGACAGATAAAAAGAGACAGGGAGGAAGAATGAGAGATGAAGAGAGAAAGAGAGAGACAGGGAGGGAGAAAGGGAGAGAGAGAGGGCCCTGTTATGACCCCCATCCTACTATAGGGAAGTAGTGAGATATAGGGACCACAATGACCCACAACAAAATGTGTTTCCAAAATGACATTGAGAACTTACAAATGGATGTCAAAAAGTATGTACTTGCAGTTTCCTACATCAGAACACAATAAATAATGCCAGCAAGGTATGACTGTGTTTCTTCCTAAAGCACATTTAGTTACAAAAAACTGTGAAATCATGATTTGATATCCAACAGGGTGACCAAAATTATTTCAAATATTAAGCACTGGTGAGCAACAAGAGATCACTAGAGAAGGCTTTCCTAGGACAGCTTGTTTTACTGAACTGGTGGATTTCCACATGTCCATATTGAGTCAAAAGGCCAAATTAGAGTTGTTACCTTAATAAAGAAGTCAACATATAAACCTTCATCCATTGGACAGTGAACATTTTCAATTGAATTGCAATTTTATGGAGTGAGAAAGTATGTAAGTTTCCTTGTAATTGTAACTTTCCTGGAATGGTTACAAATGCTTCTGTAATAAAAAAATATATGTTTTGTCTACATAAAAAGAAACATGTGTGTCTGATAAAGTAATAAAAGGTTAAGAATTTTAAACATAAATACTGTTTTTAAGTGTTTACTTTAGAAAGATGTATTTCTCCTGTAATGTTAAATGAGAATTTTTTGTGTGTCTGTGACTTCCTGTTTTGCAAGAGATGCTGTAGATTTGACAGTCATGTGTTTAGCTGTGCTGGCATCTGGTGAAGTGTAACAGGTATGTAACGGACGTGGTCTTGCAAGCTCTATCAAAGGTATCTGGCCAATGTTCCCTCCCACGGGGAGTCAAACCTGCTACCTCTCGACTTCCAAGCGCAACCACTACCAGCTACGCCAAAGAAATGCTAGCTCCTCCACACAGCGGACGGTACCTTTTATACCTGAGGAGTGAGTTTCACCAGTTAACACCGGTTACAGAAGCATTGCTGGATGTGAAATAGTAAAACGATTTTAATTAACTCTACGTATGATATGTAGATCTGTTATTAAACTATTTGAAATTGTTGCCTTGTCCGATATCCATGTTGGTGATTGTGTGGGTTTGTGTATGTGTGGTGTGTGCAGTTCAAATTGAAAGTGCTGTTGTCATCACGAGGTGGTACCCTAACACCATTTATGATTCACAGCAAACAGAAGTGACCGACAGCAAACAGAAGATACATTAACATTCCCTTTTGCCAAAATAAACTACTTCAGATTATCCGGGGGCCTGTTCCTTAAATCTATTTTACCGAATAAGACCGTTTATTGTCAGGGAAATTAACTGACATAAACCTGTCTTATTTGGTAAACTCACTTTATGGAACAGGCCCCAGCTCTCAAGTTTAGTTCTCAAGTCGAGCTGGTTATTGATTCTGGTTACTGACACATTATCCTTAAGATGTGTGACTACGGTTACAAACACAATGTCCCTTAACCAGTTTTACCCTGGTAATAAAATAACTGCATTACAAAACTCTGGTTATACCATAACTACACCACAGCTCTCCAGCTATTTCATAACTACGTATACTATAGTACTCTGGTTATAATATAACTACACTAGATTACTATGGTTATAACATAAGTGAATTACAGTGCTTGGTGATATCACAACTACACTAAAATACACTGACTATGACATAACTATCTTAGTACTCTGGTCATATCATAACTACATTACAGTATTATGGTTTAAACCTACATGTTTCCAGTACAAACACATTGTGATGGACCGAACAGTGAAGCACAAGGAAACATGGGTAGAATGATCACTTTCTTGCTTCCAAAACAGGCACATGTCTGGATGCACAACCAAACTGAATGAACCGACCCCTCTACTGAGACCAGGAAGGATATATTTATAAACAGGTTCAACCAAAACAGACACGTGGGGGAAGACGAACGTCAAACCCTTCAGGTGTATCAAGCATTTCTCTAACTAAACAAATACTATAGTATAACCCACCCCCGCTCTTCTTAGGGCCTTGGTACATTCCCATCCCCTCCCCCTGCTCATTAGAACCGCCCATTCACACCACTAATCCCTTGATCCAAACCAGGAAGGGTGCCTTGCTCAGACCAACAAACTAACACGTAAGACAAAGAAAATAAAGAAACAGATCTAAGCTTATGTGTCATGTCATTACTTGATTTGTGTGTACGTGCATTATGTATAATGCATAAGGCCAAATAATAACAGAAAGTTACATTTGTGAAAGTTTAAAGTAGTGTAGGGGTTATCAATGTCAATGCTGCTGCGCGGCATGAGGTGTGGCCGTCAGACACATTATCCTTGTAACATCATGTAATAAAGATGAATGTTTCCATACTTCCATCTTTGTTTGTGTTTATACTGTGTGGACCTGAAGGGCTCTGAAGAGTGATGCAAAATAATTCTGCTAACGTTGCTAAAATCAAAACAATGTACCTCCAAATGTGACATATGTAACACACTGATGAACATATTTTACTGAACTCAGGATGTGACAGATACCGTCCTGAGGATTCAGATAAATCTTCAATATCCTTATAGTACCTGCCCCTTAGTACCTGTCTCCACCCCACGTCAGGAAGACCCTGGAGAGGCTAGTGCTCTCACACCTCAGGCCCCTGGCCAGTGCCTTCAAGGGCCCTTGTTCATTACCAGCCAGTCACTGGAGTGTACAACACTGTCATTGACCTGCTCAGGAGGGTTTACTCCCTCCTGGATGAAGCTGGGTGAACAGTGACCTGCCCAGGAGGGCCTACTCCCTCCTGAATGGAGCTGGGTGAACAGTGAGAATTCTGTGGTTTGACTTCTCCAGTGTCAAACCACAGGATCCAGAGGCAGGTGGACGCCCCCTTGGTCTGCTGTGTGGTCGACTGTCTGGCAGACTACAGTGTGTGGTTGTAGAGGTATGTCTGACCGTTCGGTGATCAGCACAGGTGTTCCCCAAGCAGTAGCAGACTGGCCATCGGGAGCACCGGGAGAATTCCCGGTGGGCCGAGACACTTCTGGGCCGGAGGGCCGCTTGCCTTAAAAACATTTTAACTACTAATAAAATGTTGGCAGAAGATTGAGCGACACAGTTCCGGCCCCCTTTCCCCAAGGCCAGTTGGTCTATTCCAAATTAACGTCTGTGTAGCCCTTACCCCCTTTGTATCGCTTACACACAAGTCGTCAGTGACACTGAGATCGAAAGCTAGCTAATAGAGACGATATAACGATCGAAAACCAGGCTAAGAAACGTAAGGGGCTGAAAAATCTGAAACAAAGACATCATCTTCGCTAGACAAGGTTTTACCAATTGAAAAACGGCAGTTTATTTTACATAAAGCTCAAAAAACTATTTTGCGCTAAAATAAAGGCAAAAAATGACGCTCCCTAACTTGCATCACATCAATTACAGAATGTGGATACATTGGCAGGGCAGCTTTGGTGGCGTATACGGGGCCGGTTCTGGTGGGCCAGTCTGGATAAAAGTCCATGGCCTATTTTTACTCCCAGTCCGTCCCTGTCCCCAAGGGATGGTACTGTGCCCTTTGCTGTTCAATCTCTAACCCTAACCATGACTGATGTTTTACCCGCCCCCTTGTACCTCAAATAAACCATGAACATCAAACCATTGCAATTTTGACTGTACAAATTAAAATGAAGATGTAACTGGAATGAAATAGGGACATGTGTTTGTATCACGTGTTTGTATCTGTGTCTCTGTGTAAACTTGTGTATATTATCTTTTGCTGAGAGGAGTGTGGTGAGTGAAATCATCCCATCAGCTATTTTATCTTCCTGGTGCAGCATGAGCTACTATCTAGCATGGTGGCTGTAGTCTTGTCATGACAACATCCTTCATTCTGGGTAATTCATTACTAACCTGGCTGGTTAGTAACAACTAATGAGCTGAAAGATATTTCCTAACATTCAAGAATAACTGTGTTATTCTTCAACAACAAAACATTTTGATCCACAGATGGACATCTGAAACTCATAACACTTTGTTTACAGACAAAAGCAATCAGTATCTTTAATCAAGACATTATGCAACTCCTTTGCTGCTAATGTTGCTTGATTGTTGTGCAAATCTTGTCATGACATAAGATACCTCAAAATTATAAATCACAAGCTTGCAGGGAACATCTTCATTTCTGACAAAGCTGGATAACAGTCCTGTAACATCCATCCAGATATGGCTTCAGCCCCAAAACTCATCTTTCTGCTGACTTTTCTCATGCAAAATATCAATGGAGAACAAGAGACCCACGAATTACAAAGGCTAGGAGACACATATGAAATAAATGTTGTTTCTCTTACCAAGAATGCAGACTTCTGTTTGGTGTCCAGATCCATGGCTGATGGAGAACTGCTCCTGTGGAACACGTCTGACTCTTCCCCTGTCAACTCTACTCTGCATGGAGAACTGACGGATAGGCTGAGAGTGAGGAACATTTCTAAAGACTTATATTTAGACATCATCCAAGTTTCTCAGTCAGACACTGGACATTACAGGATTGAATGCAGGACAGGCAGCAAAGTGACATACCAGAAGAACCTCACTCTCACAGTCTGCGATCGGAGTGGGAAGGACATGTTTGTGAATGGCACAACCGCTGAGCTGCCATGTGATATTGCAGCAGAAGCAGGCCTCAGCCCAACTATCACCTGGTTCAGGTTAACTGGAGGAACGTGGAGGACAGTGTTTGCGGATGGGAGTGAAACCCTGAACTCAGGGATGAAAGACCTTCAGGGCCGAGTTCAGGTGACACAGAACAACTCTCTTCTGATCTCCAACTTCACTGAAATGGATGGCTTTTTATTTGTCTGTGTGGCCCTGGAGGAGCAGAAGTGTGGCAGTATTGTGAGAATTTATAAACACCAGCAGTACTTCTACCTCCGTTCAGAAGGACAGGGGGTCACACTGCCTTGTGTTAGTTACACTGCTGACCCTGCTGGGACTTCTTGGAGAACACCTTACAGGACAATTAAAGCAGACATTCCATCCAAGAGCCCACCTGAGACCTCCAGCCCCAGGCCCCAGAGAAGAGGGGAGATGTACATGATGGATGGAAGAGAGAGCACCAACTACTCCTTGGTCATCCCATCACTGGAGCTCAACCACTCAGGATCGTATTCATGCAAAACATATGTAACCTCTTTAACCTATATACTGCTGGTCTGCCCAGAGTCTACCTCTGTCACTGTGTTCTTCTCAGAGGGGTCAGAGGTCAGTCTCAGCTGTGACCCAGACTCAGTGGATGGATACGTTTTGTGGGGCAGATACACTGATAAACATGTTATACTGGAACCAGAACTTTTCAAATTTGAGACCTGGGACGAGAGATACAATGTTTCTCTCAGTTTCACCTCTTTGACGATTTCTAACCTCTCCCAAGAGGACAGTGGGGAGTACTGGTGTGTGAGACATCCAGACAGAGGTAACCATACTTTAGTATGTGAATCTTTAGCCAAGACTAACTTAGTCTATCAGGGGAAACCCTCTCTTGGCTCTGTGTTCCATGCAGTGAGAGATGCAGTGGGGAGCTGTGCTCTCGTTGGAACAGTCTGTGCTGTGGTCACTGTCATTCTGAGGAGCTGGAGAAGAGACCGGGACTCACTATAGACCCTAAAAGAGAGACAGAGAGATAGAGAGAGATAGAGAGAGAGGGGGAGAGAGAGAGACAGGACCCTATTATGACACCCATCCTACTATAGGGAAGTGATTTATAGGACCACAATGACCCACAACAAAATGTGTTTACACAATGATATTGAGAAATTACAAATGGATGTCAGAAAATACTAAGTTGCAGCAGCCTGCATCAGAAAACTGTAAATAATGCAAGCAGGGTATAACCGTGTTTATTCTAACGCGCATCCGGTTACAAAAAGTGGTTACATTCTGATTTAATTAATATCCAATAGAGTGACCAAAATTCTCTATTAATAATTTTTTATTAATCTTTATTTCATATTAAGCACTGGTGAGCAACGAGACATCCCTAAAGAAGGCTTTCATAGGACAGCTTGTTTACTGGTGGATCTCCATACGTTCATAATGAGGTATAAGGACAAATTAGAGTTGTTGCAGAAACAAAGAAGTTAACATATAAACCTCCATTCATTGGACAGAAACATCATAATTCCCAGAAGACTTTTGAGAAAGGATGTAAGTTTGGAAGAGATACTTTCCTTGAATGGTGAGAAATGTTTCTGTTCTTAGAAAATATGTCTACATAAACAGAAACGTGTCTGTTAAAGTAATAGAAATGTTAAGAGTTTTATACATGAAAACAATTTTAAAGTGTTTACTTTAGAATGACCTATTTCTCTTCGAATTTTAAATGTCTGTGACTTCCTGTTCTGTAGAGATGCTGTAGATTTGACAGTCATGTGTTTAGCTGTGCTCAGAATCTGGTGAAGCATTGCTGGACGTGAAATAGTACAAAGATTTTAATGAATTATTTGTATGATATGTAGATCTGTTATTTCAAATAAACCATTTTTGTTTAGACACCCATGTTGTTGTGTCAGACACCCATGTTTGTGATTGTGTGAGTTTGTGTATGTGTAATGTATGCAGTTCAAAATCAACTGCACACACTAGGTGGCGACCTAACAACATTTATGATTCTCAGCAAAGAGAAGTGACCTAAAGAGAAAGTAAGATTCTCTTTTGAAAAATTAACAATTTCTGATTATCCCAAGGCATGTTCCTTGAAACGAGTTTACGGAAAAAGCCAGGCCATTGTCAGGGAAAGTAGCTGACACAAGCCTGTCTTATTTGGTAAACTCACTTTATGGAACAGGCCCCAGCTGTAATTTTTCGTTCTCAAGTTGAGCTGGTCATTGATTCTGGTTACTAAGACATTATCCTTAAGATGTGTGACTATGGTTACGAACACAATGTCCTGTAGCGGACTGTACTTTTGTACAGGATGAGGGAGAGGTGAATAGAACAATGCAGACTCCAGTTCTTAAGAAATACATGTCTTTATTAAGTTGGTACAAAACCGGCCGCCAAGTGCTGTCTCTATACACAAGTCCAGAACCCAACTCGCCTAGCCCCTTGTCCACGACACCAACACCCCAATGAGCCCAGTCCCAAGAGTCACTATGGTTCCAATCCTGGCGTAGTGAATGGATGGTGACCACTTAACTTGGAGAGGGAGAGGAAGGTCTGGAAGTGCAGCGTCCTGCTGGAGTACGCCGTCCTCAGCACTCCACTGACTCCACGTAGTCCGTTGCGAGAACGTAATCCTTCTCCTTTCGCCGTCCTCCGCTGGTCTCCGGATCCGCGTCCTCTGGCCCTGCGCACCACCGGCTCCCGCTCACATCGGCGTCTGGCTCCGGTCGCCCGGCACCATCTATGTCTCACCCCGTAGCGTCTTGTTCACCGCAGGCCACACTCGACCTCCTCTATTTCCGATCCACACAGTCCTTTATCAAAAGTACCAATTGTTTTTACTTGGCTGACATAATCAATTTATCACACTGCCCCCCCCTCCCCCCTTTGAAGTGGATAGCGTGCTTGCAGGCAGTCTCCTTGCCCTCTGAGGCCTCTGAGGACATGGTGGGACTGCCTGGTCAGCTGGTAGTACAGGGTGGTCTCCAGCAGGCTCCAGCCCAGCCGCCGCTCTCTCTTGGGCCTGGCCCAGGGATTGGTGTCCATCAGCGGCTCTGGGCACGGCTTCAGGGCCCTGCTGATGGGCCACCATAGGCCGTTGAGCCCACGGCCCCCACAACAAGGGTAGTTGGAGTGTGTCTGGTCAAGACTGGAGACAGGACACTGACAACTCTGGTTAGGGCTTGACGGAAGCCAATCTAGAATCACAACCATAGCGGGGCTTAAGACGATTAAAATGTACAGCATTCTCCCCATTACTCCCCTTCAATTGATCAGATATTCTTTCTGAGATACTTGAGTCTTGGATGCTACCCAACCGAGCGCAACCGCTCTCTTAAAGGGTACACATCATTTCCTACTTCTGGATAAGATTCGTCACCCCCATTCAGCAGGATTGATGTCCACAGGTAATGTAATGTCCGACCAAACACTGACTCATACGGGGGTTTCGTTTTGTACCGGCATGTACACTACCACGGTATGCCATCATGATCATGAGAAAGGGTAACAATGCCTCCCAGTCAGTCTGGTTAGAATTCACAAAACTGGACAACATGGTGGTTAATGTCCTGTTTAGGCGCTCCACCAACCCATCAGACTGGGGGTGGTAGGGGGTAGTACGTGTCTTATGGATTTCAAGAAGCTCACAGACCTCCCGAAAAAGCTTTGACTCAAAATTGGTCCCTTGATCTGAATGAATGGATCGTGGTGCTCCACACTTCCAAATAAACTAATTCCCAAGTAAATTAGCGACTGTGCCCGCCTCCTGGTTTGGCATGTGAAAAGCGTCGGCCCACTTCTTAAAGTAATCAGCCAGAACCAGTTTATACTGGTTGCCATGGTTGGCCACAGGCAAGGGCCCTACAATATCTAACGCCACCCTCTCAAAGGGCAGGGAAGTGGCTGATGTTGCCAAAGGAGCTCTTGGTGTTGGGCCCATAGATATATATATATATAAACACTAGATGTCTTACGGCAGAGTCTAGAACGTCCGCACGTGGCGGCCATCTTGCTACAGTGAACTCGCTCACCCATAACATTGGGTTGGTACTTATTAAATAACCATAACTTGCTCAATTTTCAACCGATTTGGTTTGTTATTAACGTCAGAGATGTAGTTATACCACTGCATACTTATGAATATTATGTTATTAAAAAAAATTGAATAGAAGTATGCAGTGGCATAACTACATCTCTGACGTTGATAACAAACCAAATCGTTTAAAAATAGGTTGAAAATTGTACCTCTAATAACACCTGAGTCCTGATAGTACCAATATTTACAATAGTTTGTAATTACAATTTTGACTGTACAATTCAAATGAAGATGTAACTGGAATGAAATAGGGACATGTGTTTGTATCACGTGTTTGTATCTGTGTCTCTGTGTAAACTTGTGTATATTATCTTTTGCTGAGAGGAGTGTGGTGAGTGAAATCAACCCATCAGCCATTTTATCTTCTTGGTGCAGCATGAGCTACTATCTAGCATGGTGGCTGTAGTCTTGTCATGACAACATCCTTCATTCCAGGTAATTCATTACTAACCTGGCTGGTTTGTAACAACTAATGAGCTTAAAGATATTTCCTAACATTCAAGAATAACTGTGTTAACAACAACAAAACATTTGAATCCACAGATGGACATCTGAAACTCGTAACACTTTGTTTACACGTGACAATTCTTGTCACGATATAAGATACCTCAAAATGATAGATGAGCAGATGAACACTCTATATCCCATAGACTGCTGGTCTGCCCAGAGTCGACTTCTCTCACTGTGTTCTTTTCAGAGGGGTCAGAGGTCAGTCTCAGCTGTGACCCAGACTCAGTGGATGGATACGTTGTGTGGGTCAGAAACACCGATAAACATATTATACTGGAATCAGATAATCTCATAATGAAGACCTGGGATCAGAGATACAATGTTTCTCTCAGTTTCACGTCTTTGACAATTTCTAACCTCTCCCAAGAAGACAGTGGCGAGTACTGGTGCCTGAGATACACAGACAGAGGCAACGATACTTTAGTATGTGAATCTTTAGCCAAGACTAACTTAGTCTATCAGGGGAAACCCTCTCTTGGCTCTGTGTTCCATGCAGTGAGAGATGCAGTGGGGAGCTGTGCTGTCGTCTGTGCTGTGGTCACTGTCATTCTGAGGAGCTGGAGAAGAGACCGGGACTCACTGTAGACCATAAAAGAGAGAGAGATAGAGAGAGCGAGAGAGAGCGAGATAGAGAGAGAGGGAGAGAGAAAAAGAGACAGGGAGGAGAAAAGAGAGATGGAGAGAGAGAAAGAGAGAGAAAAAGAGAAAGACAGGGAGGGAGAAAGGGAGAGAGAGGGCCCTATTATGACCCCCATCCTACTATAGGGAAGTAGTGACATTGAGAACTTACAAATAGATGTCAGAAAATATGTAGTTGCAATTTCCTACATCAAAACACAATAAATAATGCCAGCAGGGTTTGACTGTGTTTCTTCCTAAAGCACATTTAGTTACAAAAAACAGTGAAATCCTGATTTAATATCTACCAGGGTGACCACAATCATTTGAAATATTATAAAATATAATAAAATATAAATTAGAGTTGTTGCAGAATAAAAAGAAATTAACATATAAACCTCCATTCATTGGACAGAAACATCTTAATTCCCAGAAGGCTTTTGAGTGAGAAAGTATGTAAGTTTGGTAGAGATACTTTCCTGGAATGGTGAGAAATGTTTCTGTAATTAGAAAATATATGTTTTGTCTACGTAAAAAGAAACGTGTCTGTTAAAGTAATAGAAATGTTAAGAGTTTTATACATGAAAACCCTTTAAAGTGTTTACTTTAGAATTACCTATTTCTCCTCGAATGTTAAATGAGAATAGTTTGTGTGTCTGTGACCTCCTGTTCTGTTAGAGATGTTGTAGATTTGACAGTCATGTGTTTAGCTGTGCTCGGCATCTGGTGAAGCTTTGCTGGACGTGAAATAGTACAAAGATTTTAATGAATTATTTGTATGATATTTAGATCTGTTATATCAAATAAACCATTTGAAGATTGCTGTGTCAGACACTAGTGTTTGTGATTGTGTGGGTTTGTGCATGTGTGTGGTGTGTGCAGTTCAGATTGAAAGTGCTGTTGTCTTCACGAGGTGGTACCATAACACCATTTATGATTCACAGCAAAGAGAAGTGACCTAAATATACATTAACATTCCCTTTTACCAAAATAAACTATTTCAGATTATCCAGGGGCCTGTTCCTTAAAACTAGTTTACCGAATAAGCCTATTGTCAGGGAATGTAACTGACATAAGCCTGTCTTATTTGGTAAACTCACTTCATGGAACAGACCCGAACTGTCATTTTTGTTCTCAAGTTGAGCTAGTTATTGATTCTTGTTATTAACACATTATCCTTGTGTGATGTGTGTCTACGGTTACCAACACAATGTCCCTTAAACAATACTGCCCTCTACCGGGCCTTCTTTTGACACCCATTAATCACCCACACTACCACTTACTGACCTCTATTGGCTGGAAATCCACCAATAGGCAACTGACAAGGCTTAGCAGGGAAGTAGTGACAGTCAGTAGAGAAGTACAGTAGGATGGAAATGTTTATAAAACTTTTGTATTCTCTTTTTCTGGTGCTAATATGCAATGGCGTGCCCTCAGTTGGACAGAAGAAAAGGGAGGTATGTTATCTTGCAAGGGTTTGTTAATCTTACCGGATGCAAATCGCACATGAAGGTTTTCAATCGATGTGTTCCAAGCTAAGATAATGTTAGTGAATGTAGCTTGCTAGCTCGGAGGCTATCTACAGTACTACTAGCTAAAGTACACACTAACGAGACGCTATAACATATATGAAAGTATTGAGTATTAATATACACTGTAAAAGCCATTCTGCACAGTATCTTTGTAACCTCACTGACGGCACATACTGTATTTTCCCCAACGTGGTGGTTTTAGCTTAGTGTGATTAGGACGCAGCTAAGATTGAAGATAGCTATCCAATGCCGAGTTAGCTACTAAACCACGTTACACTATGATTTCTGCTTTGCTTTAGATTTACCAAACTTGGCAGCGAATACGCTGTAACTGTAAGGAGTTAACCCATTCACTGTCCCATAACTTCTGCCCTTCGCCCAGACCCTGCTCTCTGAGAAGGTGAGCCAGATGATGGACTGGGCCAGTAAACGTTCTGTCATTCGGATGAACGGGGACAAGTTCCGTCGGTTTGTCAAAGCTCCTCCTCGAAACTACTCCGTCATCATTATGTTCACAGCCCTGCAGCCACAGAGGCAGTGTGGAGTCTGCAAGTGAGTGTGTGTGTTTATGTGTGTGTTATTTAGTTACAGCGCATGTGTAAGTGTTTGTGTGTAATATTGACTTGTGACAAACACGTGTTTGCAGGCAGGCCGATGAAGAGTACCAGGTTCTTGCTAACTCCTGGCGTTACTCCAATGCCTTCACCAACAAGGTCTTCTTTGCAACAGTGGATTTTGATGAAGGTTCCGACGTCTTTCAGATGGTAAATAGCTGAAGTTTTACCTCCTACTGTCCGAAAGTAACAACCTTATTCAGGATCTAGCATCAGACCTGGGTCAGACCTGGTGACCATTTGCATTTCAAATACTTGGGAGAACGTGTCTCTTCAACTGCAATACAAACACAGTATGTTAAGTCAAATAGCCTAGCTTGCATGCACAGTACCAGTGATTTTGGTTGTGTTTCAGCTCAACATGAACTCCGCTCCGACCTTCATCAACTTCCCAGCCAAGGGCAAGCCCAAGCGCAGCGACACGTATGAGCTGCAGGTCCGAGGATTCGCCGCAGAGCAGCTGGCTCGCTGGGTCGCAGACCGCACCGACGTCCACGTAGGATACCGTTTGTTCTCAATATTCCGTTTTTGTCTTTTAACGCAGCTGGAACAGTGTAATTCAAATGAAGCGCTACTCTGCTCTCTACTCTAAAGAAGATCAATTGAGTGTATGGTGTGTTGATGCAGTTCTAAGTATGGTGGATCAAAGCAAGAACTTGAGGGAACGGAAATCAGGGGTGAAACAAAGTCTCAAGGGTTTTTCAAAGTACGTCACGTTACACTTCTTACCTGTGATCGTGTGTGTGTGTGTGTGTGTTAGGTGAGGGTGATCCGGCCTCCTAACTACGCAGGGCCTCTGATGCTGGGATTCCTGCTGGCAGTCATAGGTGGGCTGGCCTACCTCCGACGCAACAACTTAGAGTTCCTGTTCAACAAGAATGTCTGGGCCTTCTCTGCTCTGGTAACCCTCCCCCTCTTGACCCCAACCAATCACTTCTGTGACAATGTTCTAACTTGACCCTTGACCCGTAAACCATTATTGCCAGAACAACCCCAAATGATTTTAAAATATGACTTGAGGGATATTTGTTTTTGCCTCAATCTTAATTACAGGTTAGATGAGTATATTTTCAGTGTAAGATAAAACTGACTTCTGGCTCTGTGTTTTAGTGCTTTGTTCTGATCATGACATCAGGACAGATGTGGAACCACATCCGTGGCCCCCCCTACGCCCACAAGAACCCCAACACCGGACAAGTGGTGAGGCCTTGTGGGTCTGTGTGTGTGAGTGTGTCTATGCATTGTGTGTTTGGGTCCTAAGTCTTTTGTTTCTTGTTTTAGAGCTACATCCATGGAAGCAGCCAGGCCCAGTTTGTGGCAGAAACCCACATCGTTCTTCTGTTCAGTATCCTTTCATAGGCCTCAACACTGACGCACACACATGCACATATGCACTCATTTGTTTGGTCCTTAACCTTTGCCTCAGACTCTGCAGTAACCATGGGGATGGTGTTGTTGCATGAAGCCGCTACATCTGATCTTGATATCGGCAAGAGGAAGAGTATGTACACAAATTGAATCAAATCAAACTTTATTTGTATAGTCCTTTTAACAAGTAACAGTGCGTTCACACTGCAGCGACGCGATGCAAGCGACAACATGTTTTCCATTCATTTTCTATGAAGCCAGGCGAATCGCTTGCGTGGTGCATTGTGGGTAGCGACGCGACAGAGTTGAGATTTTCTCAACTTTATGCAAATGAGGAGTGATTTTCGGAGTGTTTTCTTGTTTCTTGTAACGTAGCAACCATGGCAAACATTTCTAGCTTTCAAGCTTTCAAGGTGGAGGAGAAACTAATCGTTTGTGTGGCTGCTTACCCAGTCCTGTACGATACATAACTGTATTTGTACAGAGATGTTCATAAAAAAAAAACAATGCATGGCGCAAGGTTTGCCGAAGTTGTGGGTGCTTGTACTTTCAAATTCAGTTTAGTCACATTACGTAACTTAGTTCTGTGGTAACTAGCTAGCTAGCCCGGCTGGAACTCCCTATCGTATCGACAGATTAGCAGAGACTGAGGAATATAGTAAAACGTTTTTTACACATGTCAACGTGTATGTCTATTAAACAGTTTTGTATGTTGTATACAAGTTGTATTTTGATCGATGTTGCAACTACGTAAACCCAAGTCTGCACACTTGGCCATGACAACTACAACAGTGACTTTAGAGAACTACATTCTACATTTATCTGTTTGAAACGCCCCCGAGCGTGGTGAACTGTGGGAAGGCAAGCAATGGCAAGCGATTCGCTTCGCTGCAGTGTGAACGCAGGGTAATGTCACCAAAGGTCTTTACGTTGCCCACAGATCAACACCGTGCACATTCACTCACACACACCTGACTTTCTTCTATCTCTGGTTGGCTAATGGACTTCTCTTGTGTGGAATCCCTTCTCTTGTCCAGTCATGTGTGTCGCAGGGATTGGCCTAGTCATGCTCTTCTTCAGTTGGCTGCTGTCCATCTTCAGAGCCAAGTACCATGGATACCCCTACAGGTATGGATACTGTACAACAAAGCTGGAGATTCCCCTACAGGCATCCAAAACCTCTCCCAAGTAACCACTGGTGACTCCTACAGGTAACCATAAAAACCACTCTCAAGTCACCATACCAATCTCTGTCTGTGTTGCAGTTTCCTAATGAGTTAGGAGACATCAGCCAATAGGAGCTGGAGGACATCGGCCAATAGGAGCCGGAGGACCTTGGCCAATAGGAGCTGAAGGAGAACCACCACAGAGGAGTAGTTTGTCCAATCAGGAAGTGCCTTGATGTTCAAACAGTCGTGTCTCTCTCACCCCACAAATTGGTAGCTCCCAGTTTTTTTTGTTGTTTTTTTTGCATCATGACATTAAACCCCTTTTTATAAACTTGCCATTTCCACCAGTCGGGTCCAGCCAGTGTGCCTTTATGATGTGGTCTGTTGCTCTGTCAGGCAGCGGTGTGGACTCACCACTCACACTCGCTGTTCCAAGCTACTTGGCAGCGGCGTGAAGGCGAGGAGAAGCTTTACTGGACTGTGATGGGTTCTACCTCGGTAAATCTCTCCCTCCCCCTGGCCCACCCGCCCTCCCTACCTCCTCCATCCCTTCACTTCAACTCAGTACACACCCCCCAGTCCCATGTCACGAAGCTCTGTCGGTGTCCAGATCAGCACTCACATGTCATTGCTATGATAGTGTCTGCAGCACCAACATGCTACCGTTATCGGGATGGGATTTCCTTGTACATCAGGCCTGTGTCTCAGGTGATGCGTTCTGTTATTAAAGTGCCTTAACAACCTCCGATGTGGATCGTCACCTCTGTGATTCTGTGGCCCTGCTGCAATTATCCCTCACACTACCAGCTGCCACCAGCAGGTGGCAGCATTCTCCAAATACTGCTCATCCTACAGCAGCTTGTTATGGATGTGGAGGGAGGGGTTCTAGAGCTGTCTTAAGGTATGGAGAAGGGTTATGAAACTGTATTGAAAAGTTCCCGGGCTGTGTTGGGGTAGAAATAGCCTTTAGAAGAGCAGACAAGAGGTCTAGAAACGTCAGGATGTGGCGAAGGGTTCTAAAATGAGTATTGTGTGGCAATGGGTTGCAGAGAGGTGGGTTAGAGAAAGGCACCTTTTAAATAAAATTTAGTATTATTAAAACAGCCCGGATACAAATAAGGGTTCCAGAGTTAAGGTCATGTTTGTTCAGAACTGCCTGAGAGTGTGGATAATGTGAAAGAGAAATGTGTTGAATAATGCCATTAGGCACTAGCCATTAGGCTTTGTTCTGACTGCTACTTTACAAGCGTTTACCATTCAGTCCATGGCCACATCACCTGGAGGAAGATCATTGTAGAAAGAGTGTGCGTGTTTGTGTTCCTGTGTGTCATACAGGTTAATGGCCTGTTTGTGGTGTATCTGCCTGAACAGGTGTGTGCGGATGGGCAGGGGAGAATCAGAACTCCCCACTCTGAACCCAGCCCAGCCAATCACTCTAAGAGCTGTCTGTATTACCATATAAGGCCATGCAGCCTGAGAGGAAAGGTGTGTCCCGGCTGAGGGACTGCGTTGTTTCCCTCGGGAGAGGGTGTCCTCCGGGATACGGACAAAGACCACTCCCTAGCCCTAGACACACACACTTCATAATTCAGTTTGTGTCTGAAAGGGTCAGTGTA
The DNA here is from genome assembly GCF_021917145.1 of Hypomesus transpacificus. Taxonomy (NCBI): domain Eukaryota; kingdom Metazoa; phylum Chordata; class Actinopteri; order Osmeriformes; family Osmeridae; genus Hypomesus; species Hypomesus transpacificus. The sequence goes on along the minus strand of NC_061060.1, from coordinate 12,185,580 downwards.
CCAGGTATGTTACAGAGAGCTGTGATAACACACGCTAGATCATCCGTGAAATCCTTCAAAAGATTAGGGAGATGCTCAGTGAGGTAGGTCTAAGTTGTATTCATGAAACAGGTCTTTCCGTCCACTTTTGATGTGACCTGATATGAGTAGAATTGCTTCAATCCAGGGTATTTCTCTAGTGGTCACCACACTACCAAGCTTGAAAACTCCTCTTTCTCCTGGGCAAGCATACTTCTGTAAGCCTGTATAATGGTGTGTATGTGAGAGAGAGAAGAGTTTTAGGCATTCAGTTGATTTTGACAAATGAACATTTATGTGTGAGTATATTGAGTCTGGTTGAGTGTTTGGGGGGGTAAACAGGGGGTAAACAGGAAGGGCAGTGTGAGTCAGAGGACCATGTGTTTAATGCATTTAACTTGTCCTATCGGGTTGCAACAATGGACACACACACACACCCACTCTTGACAACCCGCCAACTCTGTTGAAACGATTTGGTCATCCAGCTGATCACATTCCTTAGCTGTAACCCAGGGTGAAGACACAGCTGTAGAGAGCGATTCCCACCGATCCCAACATTTCACAAAAACACATCAGCTCGTTTTATGTTTGCCTGTACAGACCCGTTCCTGTACAGGACAGGATGGGATGTTGGTGAAATAACGAGGGCTGTCGTATCATATAAGGAAAGGTATTTCTTGTTTGACATGAATGGACACATTGAGGTATGAAGGAGAGAGGAATGCCTGGTGCACAGACATGTGAGGACAGGCAGCAGAATCTACCGCAAGTTCAGAATCATCTCAAGTTTGTGAGTTGGTGTGGCCATTCAAGAGAGGGAGAGGGTGTAATGTGGGTATGCAACAGTCAGCCCACTCTGTCACTAGACGTTTTCATCTGCCTCCCCCCACTCACCACCACCACTACCAACTATAATTATTCCAGGTAGGTGTATTGACATGACACTTATATTCAGGTATGCACAGGGTTAATGTTAGCTTCAGGTAAGGTTAAAGTTACTGCTTGTTTTTAGGTTTAGGATTATGGTATATGGTCCAGGTCTAGCATCAGCAGTAAAGTTATGCCAGGTGCATCTCTGGTTGCGGGTGGAGAACCGTAGTTTCTGACGGGGCACAGTAGGGGGGGGGGGGGGGGGTGGGGCGGGGCGTCATCCTGCAGGAGGAGGAATTGAGAATGTGAGGCTCCAGGACACTGGTGGGGCTGAGAACTACAGAATCAAGTCCACAGGATACTACAATTCCTCTACGGATGTTCTGCTGTACACGCCACTTGAGCTCGGTAGGACTGTGACAACGCGCTGCAATATTAGTCCACATTAATGGCAATTCATAATTGTTTTCTGGATTTGAGTGTGGTCGTCTACATAGACTAAATCAATGTGTGATATCGGAGAGAAAAAACCCGTCAGATTATCTAACGATGTGTAATCTAACAACAATGACACCGATATGCGCACTTTCCAGTCGACGTTATTCTGTGGTTGTGTGTACAAAGTGTTTTTTCGCTTTTTTTTTTATTAGCTGTCCTCTTAGAAAACGCTTTTAATTTTAAATAAGCAATGTCTAAAAACGTGTGTTTGCACAAATGTACCTAATTGATACAATGAAGTTAGCCCGTTTCGTCTCCCGTGTTCTGTCCTAATATTTCTGCTGTCTGGGAATTTACAAGGTTGTGTTCTGAACTGAACCGCCTTGGGCTTCCTGGGGGGAACTGAGATATACCGGAGACTCACAATCACAAGCTCTACTGTGATTTAGTAGAGGCGTTTTGTGTATTAGCTGCAGCTGCGGGACGGGTTGTGCTGAGGGTCGATGACGTAGGCCTACTGTTCAGTACGGTCTGATGTGGACCATGCGGTCCCCTAACCAATCCATCACCGAGTGCGGAACTGCCTGACTTGTAACATCAGTCATGTGATAAAGACCCGCTACATTAATTTCCATCATATGATCAGTGCCGATTCTTCACAGCCAACAGCCTGAGGCTACCAGAATCATTTACCACGTTGTGCTGTATAATTATGCTGCTGATGGGTGTGGTCGGCGGAGGTTTCGCAGGACGGAGCTTGCTCTTAGTACATTTTTTTTGGTCAAAATGCATAGATGCTGCTGTTCTCTGAGATGAGAGGAGATAGCTGGCCGGCGGTTAAATGTCTGCTTTCCACACTCTGCAGGGCTGTTGCATCTAAAGAAAAGAGATGGCAAACAAGATATCTGGAGAAGATATGGAGGAGTTGAAGGAGGCTTTCCGGAAAGTAGGTGAGTGTGTGTGGTGAGAGGCTTGAGTTTAGTTCACATTCCCTACCTGTGTTTTTCACTTACAAAGTATGTCCTATCCTAGAGATGACTAAACGGTTGAGTAAGTTTGGGCAATACACTTCTAGGTTCTGTTTTGACAAGTCCTCCTTGTTTTTAACTTTTTAATTAACTCTCTCTCTCTCTCTCTCTCTCTCTCTCTCTCTCTGTCTTTGTCTGTCTCATCCACCCTTCCTCTCTTGTATCCTCCCACAGATATTGACAATAATGGCTTCATCTGTGACTCTGAGCTCACCGAGCTCTTTAAAGAAGCCAATTTACCGTTGCCAGGTTACAAAGTCCGAGAGATCATCCAGAAACTTGACCGCAACAAAGACAACCAGATCAACTTTGATGAGTTCATTTCTGTGAGAGGCTTCAACCACACAAACCCAACACAACCCTGAACAGCATCCAAAATAGACTGCACTCTTTATAACCAAATCCTAACTTTACACATTGTACACACTTATGTTACCGAATCTCCAGCCTGACCACGTTGTACTGAGCCCTTCTTAAAAGAATCTGACCACACCCTGACCTGACCACACTCTGACCCGAGTAAGTGTGTATTGTTTGCAGATCTTCCATGAGCTTAAGGGGGATAACGTTGCGAAGACCTTCCGTAAGGCCATCAACAGGAAAGAAGGCATCCTGGCCATCGGAGGCACCAGCGAGCTGTCCAGTGTGGGGACGCAGCACTCTTTCTCAGGTGTGTGTGCTTGTACAGTATTTGTCTGTGTCTGTGTCACCAAGGAAGGACCTGTGATTGAGCTCGGGGGTTTACATCATGGATGCAAACGAGATTCAAAACTTCCTCCCTGCCTGACCTCCAGTCTCTCTCTCCCTCTCTCTTTCTCTGAAATAATGAAAATTATGGGAAAAACTGTTAAGTCTTAAGTCAGCAGTGGTGAGGAGTGAGCTGAACAGGTGATGCTAGTATGTGTTCAGTGTAGGCTACTTAGCAGGGTGCTACACCATATCCACTACGGATAACATTCCACATTGTTACATCGGCATCTTGCTGCCTTGGCTACACTTCCTGTCCTGCAGGAAGTGGCATGACTCAAATTCCTTTCTGAACACGTACAACACACAGGCTGCAGAATGCGATGTGGGGCATTTTGGGGGCACTTACTCGATGGAATTGGTTATTAAAACAAATAATTAATTCAACATACATAAAAAAATGGGGGGGGGGGGGTATTTGTTTACCTGTGATGAGTATTTGTGTGTGCAAATAAGTGTGCTGTATGAGACCAACCCTTGTCTCAAGGGGCACATACGTGTGTTAGAGGAGGCATCATCTTCACACCCCTCAGCTGCAGTCTTGGGTGTGTGTGTGTGTGTGTGTTGCTGTAGGACGGTGTACAGCATGTTTGTCTCTGTGTTAGATGTTGATGTGTTGTCTGGTGTCATGTATTCCAGAGGAGGAGCGCTATGCGTTTGCTAACTGGATCAGCTCGGCTCTGGAGAAGGACCCTGACTGCAAACATGTGCTGCCCATCAACCCCAGCACCGATGCCCTGTTCACAGCTGTGGGCGATGGCATCGTGCTGTGGTGAGGCTCACATCTCCTCATGCTATATCTACCTCCTCTAACTTGTTACCTTTTTTCCCCCTTCATTCATCTCCTTCTCCTCTTCCCCCCGTCTCCTCCTCCTTCGGGTCTCTCATCTGCACGCCGTTTCTACCCTCTTTCACTGGTCTGTCGTCCTCACACGGTTCACCCCTCTTTGACTTGTCTCCCCTCTGAAGTCGATCTTTCCTCTTTTCTTTCCTCTGGTCCCTAGTCTCTGACTCTGCTCCCCCCACCCCCCACCCCCCCCCCCACCCCCGTTGTGTTTTCCTGCAGTAAAATGATCAACCTGTCCGTCCCAGACACCATCGACGAGAGAACCATTAACAAGAAGAAACTGACCCCCTTCACCATCCAGGTGCGTTGGTTAGCTAAGCTGCACCGCATGGGTTCGTTGGCCACGCGGGCTAGTCAATGGACGAGTTGGCTACTGGTTTGGTGGAAGTGAGCCGTGACGCTGGCCTTCCTCTCTGCAGGAGAATCTGAACCTGGCTCTGAACTCTGCATCGGCCATCGGGTGTCATGTGGTGAACATTGGAGCGCTGGACCTGAAGGAGGGCAAACCTCACCTGGTTCTGGGTCTGCTCTGGCAGATCATCAAGATAGGCCTGTTTGCCGACATAGAGCTCAGCAAGAACGAAGGTAGATACAGTAGAAGCATGTTCACAGACACACACACACTCATTCACTTTCTCTCTCTCTCAGAAAAAGAAGGTGTGACATAGTGTGTGTGTGTAGCTCTAGCAGCGTTGCTGAGGGAGGGAGAGAGTCTGGCAGACTTGATGAAACTGTCTCCAGAGGAGCTGCTGCTGCGCTGGGCCAACTTCCACCTGCAGAACGCCGGCCTCAACCCCATCAACAACTTCAGCTCTGACATCAAGGTCTGTCTGCCTAGCTGGCTGCGGGCCTGTCTGTCTGTCTGTCGTGTCTACTAGCCTGTCTCTGTATGTCTGTTTGCCTAGCTGGCTGTGTGCCTGTCTGTCTGTCTGTCTGTCTACTTGCTTCTCTGTGTTTGTCTGTCTGTCTAGCTAGCTGTCTGTATGTCTATCTACTTGCTTGTCTCTGTCTGTCTGAATGTCAATCAACCTAGCTGGCTGTGTGCCAGTCAGTCTGTCTGTCTATCGCTGTCTGTTTATTGACTGTCTTCATCCATAGCTCTATGTTTGTCTGTCTGTGTATGTTGTTGATGGTCTGTCTACCATTGCTCTCTTTTTCTCTCCCTCTCTCTGTCTCTTTCTCTCTTTGTCTTTGTCTGTCTTACGTCATGCTTCAGTTAGGAGACTTCTCAAACTCAATCAAGGTACCGCTTCACACTGACTAGGAGCTCTGTCTTCTGATTGCATGTTTTTCCCCCCCCCTAAGTGATCCAGTTGTTTGTGTTTGTTCACCAGTGTTTTGTCATTTATGTCTAGTTTGGATTAAATTACTTGAGTGCTTATCCCTCTTCCCCGAATGGCTGTGTAGCTCTATTGTTCCTTAAAGAGTAATTGTGTATGTGTGCGTGTGTGTGTGTGTTATCCAGGACTCCAGATCCTACTTCCACCTGCTCAACCAGATCGCTCCTGATGGGAGCAAGGAGGACAAAGCCGCCATCAGCATCAGCCTGGCAGGCCTCAGCGTGAGTAGCTGACCTCACCGTCCCTTTAAGACCCGTCTCCCTCCCCTTTAAATGACTGGGCCTCCGGCTGATGGAGAAGAATCCGGAGCTGGCTAGAATGATGGGGGATGCCAGGCTGCACAGATGTCCGTAAGACTGTGTGTGGGGATCTAGCATCCCGTGTAGAATTACATCCAGACTGCATTAGACACAGCAGGGCACTGAATGGCCACGGTGCTTCGTGATCCTCTCAAACTAATTCATGTCTTTTAAATGACCTTCTCCTAAAGGAACTCATTCTACTTGATGAAGTAATGGGATAATGGTGACAATGAAGTCAGTGACTTGGAGGTTAATGGGGCAGGCGACCGTGATGACAGAGAGGTGGATAATGGTGATGGCCATGATGATAACGAGGGTGTGTCTAACAGGAGAAGGACGATCTGAAGAGAGCCGAGAGCATGCTGCAGCAAGCTGATAGGCTGGGCTGCCGCCAGTTTGTCACCCCTGCCGACGTCGTCAGCGGCAACCCCAAACTCAACCTGGCCTTCGTGGCCAACCTGTTTAACAAGCACCCCTCTCTCACCAAGCCCGAAAACCAGGATCTGGACTGGGGCCGGTTGGAGGGTGGGTACGCGCACACACACACACACACACTGCCTTTCCATATACAGTAATCTGTACACCCACTATACCCACGTTCTCTCTTTGTCTTTCAAATATGTACTCTCTCTTTACACACTCACACACACACACTCACTCACTCAGCTAACCCTAACCCTATGAGATCATGTACAAATAAGACTCTTCTTATTGAAGGTTAAATGCATGACTGAACACATTGTCCATTATTGTCAAACAAAAACACTCACGCACACTCTATTTCAATCCAATGTTTACACTGTAAACACACACACACTGACTCATACACACTCATTAGATTCATATCAGACACAAACCGGATTGAGTATTTGACAACAATGAATTACTCAAGCATTTGGTAATGGAGTGGAAATACTCAGACCTCTCAGTCACCAAGAAGGTTTTAGTGAACAACCTTTCTGAATGACTTGTCAGTGCAGGTTTATGTAGAGCCTTGGGCTTTGTCTCCACTTGTTGGCCACCAGCGGTACTACATTTCTACCCTCCTCTCCTCATGTGTTTCTCACCAACCCTTAGGTGAGACGAGGGAGGAAAGAACTTTCCGGAATTGGATGAATTCTCTGGGAGTCAGCCCTCATGTCAACCACATCTACGGGTAACTTGTCTGTCATGACTTAGCTAGTTTAGCCTAACAATAACCCTGTCTGCTAGTACTCTAGCATCTACACTTAACAATATTACAGAAGTATCATCTTTATATATATATTTACATACATTCTATATGGTAATACATATGTATACTTTAAGCTGGATGAAAGTGTTTTTATTATTCACTTGCATATGCGTATATAAGTATTTATACGTGTGTTATATATTCAAAGGTGAAACTGTGTGTGTCTGTGTTCCAGAGATCTCCTGGATGCTCTAGTGATCCTGCAGCTCTATGAGAGGATCAAGGTTCATGTGGACTGGAACAACAAAGTGAACCGACCTCCATACCCTAAGTTAGGAGCCAACATGAAGAAGGTACACACACATACTACACCACAGAAAGTAGCACAAATATTTTTTCCCTGGGGGGATTATTTAATTTCTTGCTACTTTACTTACATGTAAAGACATACACAAGTTAGTCTAATTGTAATGACTGGAAATGATTACAGACTTGTGATTTGGGCCAACCGTGTCAAAGTCTCACCCTATTGGTGTGATCACAAGTATGCTGATTTCTTGCGTTGTGTTTGTGTGTTCAGTTGGAGAACTGTAACTACGCCGTTGAGCTGGGAAAGAAGGAGGCCAAGTTCTCTCTGGTGGGCATCGGGGGGCAGGACCTGAACGAAGGGAACCCCACCCTCACCCTGGCACTTGTGTGGCAACTCATGAGGAGGTAGGAGGGGAGGGTAGAGGGAGGGAAAGAGAGAGAGGCTGACCTGAAGCCTACTCAGAATATCACACCTAAAAGCCGCGGACCCATCCCCAGAATATCACACCTGACTAACCACTCACATGTCCTCGGAATATCAGACCTGACCAATCGCTGAACTATCCTCAGAATATCAGACCTGACCAATCTCTGACCTATCCTCAGAATATCAGACCTGACCACTCGCTGACCTATTTTCAGGTATACTCTCAATGTGCTAGAAGACCTTGGAGACGGAGAGGCAGCAGGAGATGAGCTGATCATAAAATGGGTCAACAAGACTCTGACAGAAGCCGGAAAGACATCTAAGATCTCTGGCTTCAAGGTGAGTCACACCACAGGTGGACAGCTTTGGTTAGGCGAGTGTGTGTGTGTGCATGCAAGTGTGTGTGTGCACTTAAGACCCCAGGCTCTCTCCTCCATAGTTCTTAATGGGCCATATAGTCCAGAGTGGCTATTGGAGAAGACATATAGATAACCTGAAGATGATTTACAATATTAGGAGTAGAAACAAACAGCTTGAGGAGATCTGAGAAGACACCACCGTTCTCAAGGCACTGGTACTTTTGAGGATCAGAATAAAACTAACATCTCAGAGGACGTGGGGGAGGAGAGAGACAAAGACGCTTATCTGAAACTGCTTTGTGTGTGTGTGATTATAGGACAAAGAGATCAGCAGTAGTCTTCCTGTGCTGGACCTGATTGACTCCATCCAGCCACACCGTATTAACTATGACCTGGTGAAGAAAGGAAGTCTCTCTGATGACGATAAACTGGACAATGCCAAGTGAGTTTCTCTGCCTTAGCCAGGGGGTCTCATACTGTTTCAGCCAAGCCCCCCTTTGAAAAGAACATATTTTTTGCCTCACATCCTCTTTCTATAGCAAAGTACGGAATCTCCTTCCCATACACTCGTCCCACACTAGAACCACTTACCCATTTCTAACTGACCCCAACCCCAATGCCCAATACTGTCTTTATAGAGTAGATAAGCTAGTAGTTAGTCTACAAAACAATGCGAAAGCTATGCTAAACTAATGCTAACCAACCCTAAAGCCAAGTTAGTTCTTTTTTTTTATCTAGTGGGGAGGTTGAGTTTAGGTTCCTTTATTGTGAAGTGGATCCTAATTCTGACCTCGGACAACAGGTACGCGGTTTCCATGGCAAGAAAGATCGGGGCCCGTGTGTATGCGCTGCCGGAAGACCTGGTGGAGGTGAACCAGAAGATGGTGATGACTGTTTTCGCCTGCCTCATGGGCAGGGGCATGAAGAGGGCATAAACAAACACACACACACACTGACACACACAGGCACACACACACACAACACTTCACACACACACACACATTGTTCTCTTTCTCAGCAGCATCCCTGTGCCTCAACTCTGAATATTGTTCAACCGCCTTCCTTTCTGGATGTCACTTGACTGCCTGGTGAAACCATTCCAGCAGCCAATCACGTTGCAGCATTGATTTAGTCAATGTTGGGAGGTGACAGCGAAGGTTAGTCCAATCTCAGGCTGGACCCCAACCTGCGTGCTGCGGTCGCCAGTCAGTCACATGACCCAGAAGTCAATAACAGCCACTGAAAAGCTCAGTTAGCTACTAACAACTCAGTTAGCAAATAACTATTCAGCATTTATGAATAATGATGTATCTGCCAATGAACGTGGAGTCAAGCCATCGTCATCATGATTGGTAATCTTTGCTTTTGTTCACTGGTGATTAGAGAGCTGGCTTGTGCTTCTGTTCACCTCACTGTGATTAACGTTGAGAGGGAGAGTGGGCAGAGAAGGAGGATGAGGGAGGGAGCAAGTGGAAGGGTGGAGGGAGAGAGAACGTGGAAAGGGCGCTGAACTTACGATGTTGCCTTGCTGCAGATTCAACCCAAGAACCTCCATCCGGCTGACATTCCATCATCTCAGTTGAAACATACTTTTTTTTATCATCTCAGTCGGAAAATATTAAACACGTCCCGAACACTGTTGAATATTGGGTCAAATTCATCCTCAATCAAAAAAACACTAAGCGTGATATGCAAATAGTTTTGTTTATTCCTTTATGCGAGTTTCCTTATAGTGGATGAGTGAAACTTTAAATATTGTGTGTGAGGGTGTGATGAGGATCTATATATGTTGTTACTGGGAGAGACACTGGACCAGTCCACTCTCAGACCACATAGCGTCAGACCAAGTGCAGACATGTGGACTCGCTCTATGTGGCAAAATGCTGGACCTGTCGCACGTATAATGATGTCAGTGGCAAACTGCTTAAGAGAAATAAAACTGTGCCTAGTATTGAGTCACCTTGTTTCTGTTAAGTATATCATGTGTGTGTGCATGCCTGTGGGTGATGTGGATGTAGGTCCCCTAGACAGGAGATCAAATGTAGTGTCCCAACTCATGAATCAACACAGACAAACACTTTTATACGATTTCACGCACACAGTCCACCCACATCACCCACTTCACCAACACTGCCAGCCCACTTCAAACGAGCTTCCTGAATAACAATGAGCCCACTTGTACAAAGGATCGGCTCGCGCGCACACGCACACTCACACTCGCACACATCCAGATGGGGATGAGAAAGGCAGAGGGGCTGGAGTTGAGCTTTGCAGATTGAGGGGTGAGATGTTGCCACACATGAATTGTGCGAGCGTGTGTGTGTGTGTGTGTAGGGGCGGGGGGTGCATGTCATCATTTTCTTCTTTCATCTTTCCACCTTTATTCCTCTCGACGCTCATCCCTCGTTTTCCTACAGACATCCTGTTGTCCTAGACAGACCCACAGGCAGATAGACTGACAGGCAGAAAGACAGGAACGTGGACTCACAGGTAGATAAGACAGGCAGAAGGGCAAACAGGCAGGCAGACAGACAAGAACGGTGGACAGACACGCAACAAACATTCAACAAGCAGAAACAGAAAGCAGCCAAGTTTCTCAACGAAAGGTCATCGTCGATCAGGTTGGTGCCAAAAATCTCTTGAACTATACACGCAAACGGTAACTTTCAGCAGCACTGGTATCGGGAAATGGAAATGCTTTCCCTCTTCTCTCGCTCTCTGTCTCCTCTCTTTAGCAAAATAAATGTTGCCATGCCTACCATACAGGTAGTTGCTGCACTGGGTTGTCCTTGATGATTGACTGTGATTTAATTGACACAATGTAACAACACACACTGTCAGATGAACATTTTTTCTCTGAATCCACAAAGTTAAAACACACTGCACCACCACTTAATTTATGTGTATGTGTGTTGCATGTTATAATGTGTGTGTGTGTGTGTGTAGAATGACAGGGCAAGCGTTGGGAGAGAGTACAGATTTGACATCTCACAGATTATCTGTGAAAACTTGGATTGAGGAAGAAGGAGAGAGAGCTGACAGTATCAGAAGCCGGTAAGAAATGTAAACACACACAAGCACTGAGCTTATCAAACTGCTCACAACTAATATATGTTTGTTTGTTTGTTTGTGTATGGATAGAGGACAATCGATGTGTGATGACACGTCCTCAGAATTACAGAGGATGGCAACAATTGATCGCAGGGGCCTCAACTCCCAGAATTCATACAGGGGTAGAGGAGCCTTGTCCAGGTGAGGAAGATAAATGTCCTCTTCTCTCTTTCCTCTGCCTTTCTCTGGCTTCATTCCTCAGGTCTTCTCTCTCACTCTCCGTCTTCCCTTCAAGCCCTTTCTTTGCTCAATCAGTCGATATTGACTCCTTTCCCCAGATTGGTCAGTATGGTATTGACTCCTTTCCCCAGATTGGTCAGTATGGTATTGACTCCTCTCCCCAGAATGGTCAGTATGGTATTGACTCCTCTCCCCAGAATGGTCAGTATGGTATTGACTCCTCTCCGCAGATTGGTCAGTATGGTATTGACTCCTCTCCCCAGATTGGTCGGTATGGTATTGACTCCTCTCCCCAGATTGGTCAGTGAGGTGTTGAGTCCTTCCTTCCCCAGATTGGTCAGCATGGTGGTGACTCTGAGAGAGTGGGCCCACAAGAGCCTCTTGGAGGAGGAGGAGCGTCCAGATTCCTTCCTGGAACGCTTCAGAGGGCCTGAGCTGCAGGCCCCGCCCAGTCGCATCAGCCACACCCACCCCGACGCCTCTGACGCTGACCACGCCAGGCCCACGTATGGTTACCACACGCACACCTGGAGATAAGCACAACACACATACAGTATATGAGCACAAAACACACAACCATCAAGAGACATATACACAACATACAATATACTGTATATATATACATAGATGTACTCTACATTGACATAGGTATAGTTAGCTAGTAAAGATGTTGATTTTTAATATTGATTCTGTGTGTCTGGGTGTGTGTGGGCGTGTGCTTGTGTAGTCGGAAGTCAGACGTCTTGGTCCTCGCTCCAGCTGATGACGTTTATTACCACTGGCTGATCATTATCGCCACTGCTGTACTCTACAACTGGTGCCTCCTGGTGGCCAGGTAAGGTATTGCAGCTCTCAGCCTCCAACCTGGCAACCCAAAACACATCAGTGACACAAGCTGTCAGTGCATACTGTACCTTTGTAAACGTGTGTGTGTAGGGCCTGTTTTGATGAGTTGCAGATTCGAGGCGCGGTGGTGTGGCTGGTTCTGGATTACCTGTGCGACAGCCTTTACATCCTGGACATGGTAGTCAGACTGAGAACAGGTAACACAGCACCTAATATAATAAACCTTGTTATATTTGAGCTATCATAGAAGTTATCTAATTTAAACTGAATACTTGTTGTTCTGTTATGCCAGGTTGCTTTGCATTGTCTTGTCCTAATAATTTCAGTGCCCAGTCTGACCTTGCGTCGTTCTGTGCATCAGACAAAAAAAGAGTTGAACTTGAACCTAATCAAACCCTAATCCGACCACAACCTAACCTGGTTACATCTTATCGTAAATGTACGTGTGTCTCAGGCTACCTGGAGCAAGGGCTGCTGGTGAAGGAACTGACCAAGCTGAGAGACAGCTACCTGCGCACGCTCCAGTTCAAGCTAGACGTGGTGTCCATCCTTCCCACCGACCTCCTCTACCTCACCCTGGGCATCCACACCCCCCTGCTCCGCTTCAACCGCCTGCTCCGCTTCAACCGCATGTTCGAGTTCTTCGACCGCACCGAGACGCGCACTAACTACCCCAACGCCTTCCGTATCTGCAACCTGGTCCTGTACATCCTGGTTATCATCCACTGGAACGCCTGCATCTACTATAGCTTCTCCAAGGCCCTGGGCCTGGGCTCCGACTCCTGGGTCTACCCCAACTCGTCCGAGCCAGGCTTTGGCACCTTGACTCGGGGGTACGTCTACTGCCTCTACTGGTCCACCCTCACCCTGACCACCATCGGAGAGACCCCGCCCCCGGTCAGAGACGAGGAGTTCCTGTTTGTGGTCTTCGACTTCCTGGTCGGGGTTTTGATCTTCGCCTCCATCGTGGGGAACGTGGGCGCCATGATCTCCAACATGAACGCCACGCGCACCGAGTTTCAGAGTCGCATGGATGCCATCAAGCACTATATGCAGTTTCGCCACGTCAGCAAAGACCTGGAGGCTCGCGTCATTCGCTGGTTCGACTACCTCTGGACCAATCAGAAAGCTGTGGACGAACAGGAAGTGCTAAAGAGCCTCCCTAATAAGCTGAAAGCAGAGATAGCCATAAATGTCCATCTAGAGACATTGAAAAAGGTATGTAATACAAACCCAAGTGTATACATTTCACATCAGTCTCTTGCGCTTGTATGTTGCCATTGTGTCTGTCTCCCTTTATGTGATGTTGCGTATCACACCCCTCTCTACTCCCCCTGATTCTGACCCTAACCCCCCGATCCTTCCCCACTACCCCTTCACCCCCAGGTCCGTATCTTCCAGGACTGCGAGGCAGGCCTACTGGTTGAGCTGGTGCTGAAACTGCGCCCCCAGGTGTTCAGTCCGGGCGACTACATCTGCCGCAAGGGCGACATCGGCAAGGAGATGTACATCATCAAAGATGGCCGCTTGGCGGTGGTCGGCGAGGACGGCGCCACCCAGCTGGCCGTCCTGACGGCGGGAAGCTGCTTCGGAGAGATCAGCATCCTCAACATCCGCGGCAGCAAGATGGGCAACCGACGCACGGCCAACATCCGCAGTCTGGGATACTCAGACCTCTTCTGCCTGTCCAAGCGCGACCTGATGGAGGCGCTCACCGAGTTTCCTCACGCTCGGCTGCAGCTGGAGCAGAGGGGGCGGGACATCCTGCAGAAGGAGGGGCTCCTGGAGGAAGGGGGTGTGTCTGGCCTGGGGGCGGAGGAGCTGGAGCAGAAGGTGGACAGGCTGGAGGCGTGTCTGGACCGCCTGCAGACCCGCCTGGCCCGACTGCAGAGCGAGTACGCGGCGACGCAGCTCCGACTCAAACAGCGAATCACGGGGCTGGAACGCAGCGTAAATATGGCGGCCACCGGAAGTGGTTTCCTGTCTGACGTGGATGGAAGCGAGAGCGTCTGGGGAGACGGAATACGCAGCGAGATCAACATCCAGCTATGAGAAGCTGTTGCCATGTACTTTCGATAAGATCTTCATGAAATCCTTTTCTTAGTACTGTACGCTAACAATAATTATTATATTGCTACTATATGTTGTTGCCCATGTCGATATTTATAATGCTATAATGGGAACTCTTTATTTGTGTTGATAAGATTTGTCTAGATGGGCTTACTTTTATGAACACCGTAGGCCAAAATGACCTGGGCACGATAAGACTTGGCAACCAAAAAAGGTTTTGTCATGTATTACAATGTTTAACTAGTATTGGCAGCTAGCTACATTTGGTTGTTTATCTGTTAATGCAGTGGATGTTTGATTTCCTGTATGATTATGTAATATATCATATAAGTAATAAAGTACAGTCTACTGTTATTGTTCCGTTTCTTAGTTTCTATTGCCACATATTGCACACAGTAGCCATAGGTTGGGGTCCTGTCTACCAGATCACTGTGTTGCTCCTCAGTAATGCTTCCAACCTTACCTGCACATCTACTGTCTTGGACCTCAGTCCTGAGTCAACTAAACCTCCTAAAAACATTGCTTTGCCAGTTAAGCTGGCGGATTTAACTGTTACTGCTGTAGTTATTTTGCTGTGACTGATTAAATCTTTAACCAGGACGTGATGATTTGAATGTCTGTATTAGTTATCTGTATCTGAACACAAACGTGAATCTGAATCAACCTTCAGGTCAGGGCTACCAATGTTAAAGTCAGCAAAGTGGGGCAAAGCTCCTTTGTTGCCATGGAGACGACAGACTTGGGGTCAAAGTCCAGAATGACCAGGACTTTCAGTAAAGCTGTGCTGGTGTGTCAAAGCCTTGCGGTAACAAAAGAAGCCCTCACAAGGTGAACCCAATGACTTTGTGTATTTGTATCTATGTGTGTGTGAGAGTTTTGTTAATGGATAAACTGCTAGGAATGCTCAAATACTAGAACTGCACCGTACTTAATCTTGTACCTGGTCTGGTTCCTGTTTTCCCGTGTCCCAGATGCTAATGCTGACCTGTTTGCTGTTGGCCTGTGTGTCATCGTGGTGCTCCACTGAGGCCCAGGTCAGTTCTGCTGTCAGTACCTAAGGGTCCCTCTGTCATCAACCCTGCCAGGCTGGCTTTCACAAGTCTTTGTCTTCCATGCGTGTATGGATCATGACTCTCCTCTCTCCACAACAGACTTCCTACATCTCTCCTCCTGTCCCAGAGAGAGCTCATTTTGCGGAGTCGTTTGACTCTGGTCCTCTGGACAGGTGCGTCTCGTCAGCATTTATATCCCGCTGAAGTTTACATAGAAAATACAGACAGACTTTCTGTACCTAGACTGTTTGTTCTGTACCTAAACCACAGAACAAACAGACCTTTAGTAACAACATTGTGTGTATATGGAAGCTGCTTTGTCATAAACAGTATGAAGGAGTATTAGCAGTATAGGCTATTACGTATAAGAAGGCACAGTTTGGGGAAGGGCTCTAAGGGGTAAGTGGATGTTGTAAGGAGGCAGTAGAAGCAATGTTAAAATCCACTTACCCCTGGAAAGCTTAACCTCTGATAACTTTCATTGTAAACTTTAAGTGTACACAGTAGTCCCTGTG
Organism: Hypomesus transpacificus; assembly: GCF_021917145.1. Classification (NCBI taxonomy): domain Eukaryota; kingdom Metazoa; phylum Chordata; class Actinopteri; order Osmeriformes; family Osmeridae; genus Hypomesus; species Hypomesus transpacificus. Next base: position 12,169,947 of record NC_061060.1, on the reverse strand, counting down.
TAACAACAATGTTGTAACTGTAGGTATTGCGATGCAGTTACATGTTATTTCATGGAAAGTGTTGCCGAAACTACTAGTATCTATACATTATTGATTAGGCATTCTTAGCAGTAAACCGTATTAGGCAAATGTATCTAGCCTGTGTTTGTCATGGTACACAGCCTTTGACTAATCTGCTGTGTGTGTGTGTGTGTGTGTGTGTGTGTGTGTGTGTGTGTAGGAGGTGGGTTCGTTCCCAGGCTGTCAGAGAGGAGGATACCGTCTCTCTCTTGTATGATGGTAGGTAAGCAGGAAGAGAAAGGAAGTGGACAGGGTTCAGGGATCAAAGTTTAGAGGAAGTCATTTCAGAGGGTATTATTAAACATAGAGCAGGTAGGAGTGTTTACCGATTTAATGTGTGCATTCCATAGAAAATCAATGCAGACAATGATAGCTTTATAATCTGGGAGATGATGGCTACTGTTTTATACTTTGTCATCGTTTTTTAGTTTGGAGTTATGTGATAGCTTTTGGATGAAAGGGTTTTTCCTTGCCTCATCAGGGGACTGGGCCATAGAGGAGCGAGAGGCAGAAATGCACCCTGGGAACAAAGCTCTGGTGATGAAGTCATCTGGGAGACACCACGCTGTTGCTGCCTACTTACACACACCCTTCCACTTCAGAAACTCACCGCTCTGCCTGCAGTATGTCTCTCACTCTCGCTTACACCCCCCCACCCCATACACACACAGACACACAACCATACAGATGAAACATGTCCACACGTTGTGTGTGCGCAGGTACGAGGTGATGTTTATGGAAGGGGTAGAGTGTAGTGGAGCGTACATCAAGCTGTTGTCTCTCTCTGATCAACTCAGACTGGTGAGTTCATCACTGATCTGGTCTTCTGTCTAATAAACCATCAATCATCCATCCCTCAGTGTTATAATATATCATAAAGCGACCCTCAATATAACAATTGCTTAATCTGGACTCAAAAATCAACAGGAAACAATAAATCGTGTATAAATGTGTGCATCACTGATTAAGAATTTCCAGTCTTATCTGATACAGCCCACTGTGGTTGAATTCTTCTCATGTCAGAGCCACCGTGTTGAAGTGTACGCTACGTGTGTTTGTGCGTATCCTTTACAGAGCCAGTTCAGTGATGTCACTCCCTACTCTGTCATGTTTGGACCTGACATGTGCGGCGGCAACCACAAAATGCACCTCATCGTCACGGTAACAGATCCTCGCACGGGCCAACGGCAGCAGAGACACGCCCCTCAGCCCGACGGCGACCTGAAGGGCTATTTCACGGATCGCAAATCCCACCTCTACACTCTCCGTTGGTTACACCTCTATCCTCTGGTCTATATGGCTTCACACTACATTAGTTTATACTTCCACAGCCATGTTAGTTTATACCATGGTATATGTGTTTGTCTATAACCCTATAGCTTCTGTTAGTTTATACTTAATTGCCAAATATGAATCTGTTTTTGGTTCTATTGTTCTGTAAGTCAGTTTCTACCTCTTCACCAGTGTTTGTGTATGTGTGTGTGTCTGTGTTTGTGTGTCTAGGTCTCTTCCCAGATGGCAAATATGAGATTCTCATTGACCTGTCACTTATCAGTGAGGGAATCCTTCAAACAGACATGGACCACCCCTCAGAATTTCCTCAAAGCCAATCAATACCCAACATTAAGCCACCCAGCCAATCAGAGGGTCTGGGCCTTGGTTCTGTGGAGGCGCTGGGTCTGGAGCTATGGTCTCTGAGGGGGCAAGTGATGTTTGACAACATCCTGTTGTGCAGCAATTTGGAGTTAGCTCAACAATGGACACAGGATACTTGGGAAAAAAGATATATGGTCTGTATTTCTGTCATTCCTTTTTTTGTTCTTCAGTACTACTTCTCTGTCTGCTTATTTTCCTCTCACTTCCCTCACCAGTTCTTTCTTCCATTTTCCTTCCCCTCTCTGTATCTGTAATAGGGGATGTGAAAAAATATGTGGTGGTAATATTTGCGTTGCTGCCTTAGATACATTGAACCACAGGGAGTTTGTTGTGTATTGTGTGTATCACTCATGTGTGTTGCCTATGTGTTGTGCTTGGGTTGGATGTGTGTTGCGTGTGTGTTGTGTGTGTTGCATGTGTATGTATTGCGTGTGTGTTGTGTGCGTGTGTGTTGTGTGCGTGTGTTCCCTCTCAGCCCAGTCTCCTGGAGCGCCTCCTGTTGGCCACGGCCGCGCGCCCATGGCTCTGGGGCGTCTACGTCTTCACCGTCGGCCTTCCCACCATCCTCTTCATCAGCTTCATGTGGCCCGACAAGGTGTGACCTTTGACCCCCCACAGTACCATGACACACCTTGGCTCACCTCACCTTTCTAAATGTGTGTGTGTGTGGTCCTGCTTAACTACCCTTATGGGGATCAGATGTCCTCACAAGGGTAGTAAACTAAGAATGAACCCACCTTGTGGGGAATTCTTTCTGGTCCCCAAAACTTCTAAATGCTATTTCTTGGGGGATTTAGTGGTGTTACGATTAGGGTTAGGGTGGTTAGGGATGAAATGATTTTGAATGGTTTTGAATTGTCGGTCCTCACTAGGCCAGTAAAACGAACCTGCCTGTGTGTGTGTGTTTGTGTGTGTGTGCACTGGGCAGAGATTTGGCCCCCCTGACCAGGACTACTACTATAAGAAGTCAGATGAGCTGCAACCAGATGATCCCCAAGACTCTGAACTACCCAGAAGCCCTCAGGAATATGGTGAGATGACCATGATCCCATGACAACATGAACACACACCACGATCCCATGACAACACATCAGACACACCCTAAGCACAATCTGTTTATTGTTGTACCTAAAGTATGTATGTGTGTGTATAGGATCAGTGAGAGGAGCAGTAGCCAGGAAGAGAGATTCTCAGAGGGCTCAGAAAAAATCTGACCTGGAGCTAAAAGTGAGTACGCTACTCACTTTATATACAGTGTACAGTATTGAAATCTTGTCAGTGATTTGTTTGTGTATGTCTGTTGTGTATGTCTGTGCCCTTTAATAGGCTCGGTGAGCAGACTATCTCCAAGTAATTCAAGAGGTGACTTCCAAGCTGCACGGTTACAGTATTCAAAAGCTGTGATAGAGTATGTGTGTGTATATACTGTATGTGTAAAGAGATGAGTCAAATTCTTTGTTTTTATCATTAAAATCCTTGAGACAATCGATACAATTCCAATAACAATCCAGTTATTAAGTTGTTATCCTAAAAACTCTCTAAACGTCCTAAATCTGGAGTTCGTTCATGGGTACCATCCAAACAATCATGAATTACTCCAAATTGCAAAGAAACATTTTGATAAGGAATGCTTTATTATTGGTTGGCTTATCTGACAACATGTTTACAGTTAGAGACTTATGGTTTGACTGGAAATGAAGTGTGTCAACATGCATTTACATGCCCTTTGCACGTTTATTGGTGTTTGTCACTTGATTATGGATAGCATGGCAACTTTTTGATTGACATTGTACAGTCTAACAATCTATGTAAAATAAATTCCCATTTGGAGCAGCCAATGGGTGAATGCATACTGTATTTTAAGCATATAAATCTGAATAGCTGACTTAATATGATGTCACTCTCAGCGCGCTATAACGGAGCTGATCACGGAACTGTGTTGGACTCAAAGCCGGCCGGGCGTATCTTCATGACGACAGACTTGAGGGAGTACCACCAGCCGTGCCAGGTGTACCATACCATTCCATCGTCCGTCATCGCGCTGTAGGCCCCTCGGTGGTACATGCCGTTTAGATTAGCGGAGTGACACCTAGTGGACAGGAAACAGAAAAGTCTGAATCAAGACCGGATAAAATCCACACACCTTCGCAAAGGAGTACACTACAGTGTGGGTCAAATGTGCAAACACACAACCAGTTTAAACTAAACTGTACGATTTGGCAATTGTAAATGAGTAGTTTGGCCAGCTGAGAGCGACCTGTTAAACCACCAGCCAGATTTGTCTTCTTGCGCGCAGTTGCCGTCGTAGCGGTCGTTGTCCCTGTCGTAGGTGCTGAACTTCATGCCCTGGTGGCTGGCCCACCACTGCACTTCCGGGTGGTAGCTCCCTGACAGGGAGTCTCCTGCCGTCCCAGAGTACGCTCCAAACTGCAGCTGATAGTGATGCTACAGACAAACAGCATGTATTTGTAGGCAACAACATATAATGTAGGCTATCTGTCAATATAGGCTACTTCCAAACTAGTATTATATAGCCTACGTAAAGTACAAGTGGATGAATGCTAGGCAGTCACAGACGCTTGACAGGTAAACTGTCGTTAGACAACCTACTTCCTGTCTGTCGATTTGCGATAACTGGAATGGGATAGGGTTAGTGCACTTTTGATGTTTTGTTTACTGATAGTTAACAGCCCAACCACAGCCCACACATATGCAGTACAACCGGGAAGTGTCTAGAGAACATAAGTCCGGGAAGGTTCTGCATTTGTGTCTGCGATAAGGTTGACCATATAAGGTTCTCACACATTCAGTATTGTAAGGAGTAGAGATCTCAAACACCTCTTCGTCTGCTACTTTGATGCTGCTGTATTCTGCAAAGCGCCGAGATCTCTCAAAGTCCTCCATGTTGACCCTCAGACTGTATTCACCTGGGGGGAGAAGTGGAGGCTGACATCACTGGCCTCATGTCCTCAATCTCACACACATCTTTCTGTCTAAAGAAAGGGTTCCACATTTGGTCAAATTATGTATGGGCTGTACTTTTTTTACAAAAACCTTTTTACCTTGTGATGTCAGATAGTGCAGATTATCGTTCCCCAGCCAGAACTCCCCCTTGCCCGACTGAAAGTCCCCAAATCCCTGCTTAAAGTCAGCCCAAGGCCTATGAAGCAGCCAGAGATGATGAGTTCAACTTTGTCATAAGGTGTGTATTACCATACCAAACGTTTGCTCAATGAGGTCTAATGTGAGGTGTGTTCAGAGATGAGGTGTGTATGAGACATAATGTGGTGCGTATTAGATAAAGGATATCAAATAAACAGTACATTGGATGGATATCCAGTATAAAGGTCTGTATTAGCCACTGTGTGTGGCAGGGTGTGTTACTTGTTGAAAGATTGACTCCCATCAGTGCGGCGCTGGATGACGGTCCATCCTCCTCCCTCTGCCATGTCACAGAACACTGTCACCTGGGCGGGGCTTCCCACTGGCTGGATCATGTACATTCCACTCTTCTTGGACCCGTTGTTGTAGATGTGGGCACAGTCTGGACAGGACGTCCAAGTATGGTTAACATCCTGGCATCCGAACAAGACAAGAAGTCTAAATATGCTTGATATCTAGCTGGTTGGACACTACAAGGGCCAAATATGGTTAACATCCTGGTATTTAGACAGGACTAGGTCCGAATATGGTTAATATCCTGGTGTCCTGACAGGAGAAGTTCCAAACAGGATCTTCTGTGGCCTTGTGTGGTGACGTTTAAGCCTATGCAGCTAGGTCATGGTTCTACTAGGTGGATGTGAGGGTTCTGAGGGGGCTGACCTCTGTAGAGGTGCCCTGGCAGCAGGTGGAGCTGGCCCAGGTCCTCAGACTCGGCCTTGTTCTGCTTCTGGAGCCTCTGGATGAGCTGCTGCTGCTGCAGGACCCGAGCCTCCAGCGTACGCAGCTGGAGCCTCAGACGAGCCGTCTCCTGCTCACACTCAGGTGAGGCCTAAACACACATGTGCATAGACACGCACATCCATGCATAGACACACAGATCCATGCATAGACACACAGATCCATGCATAGACGCAGACATCCATACATGGACGCACACACATACGCACAACTGTAGGGATGATATCCACGAGGACTGATGTCACTGTGCAGATGATGCTGTTGAATACTTACACACACACAGCAACATTGGAGGACTAATACCCCGATGAGAAGCAGCTTTGAGGTTTCCATCTTGTTTGGTCTGACCTGGTCCAGACAGGAAAACAGAACGGAACGTGGTTCCCACCAGACAGACGGACAGAACCGTACAGGATCTGAGTAGACAGGGAGAACCGTACCAGATGAATTGTTCTAGGGCAGAAGATTTGAGTATATTTTCAAAAAACGTCTCATCCTGCAACCTCCTGTGGAATGTGGGCAGGACTCTGAGGAAACTGAGGCTGAACAACAATCTTGGGGGGCTGAGTTACAGAAGTGTTATGTTGGGTGGATATTTGCTAAACATCTTAAACCAATCACACTCCAATATTCAAAGCTGAAGCCCTCAGCCCGCCCTACTGTTTTGAGACAACAAAACAGTTCATGTTAAATGTTTCCAGGGTAATCAGTATGTCCTGAGGCACACACACAGATACACACGTATGCGCAGGCTCACACAGACGAGTGGGGGGGAGGGGGAGTGGGGGGGATGCCTGATTTGCTACAGATATAAAGTAATCGACAAAATATGTGTGACGCATCTTCTGAAGGTGACATCCTACGGTTGAACTGGGAATGAAAAATGAACAACACAAAATGTTTAGAGTTAGCTTCCAAATATTTTCTCATATATACTTGAGGTGGGTTAATATCTGATCATGTCTTCCCCTGACTGAAGCCTGTAACATCCTGGTGATTCAGGGTCAAACTCAGTCGCAGTTGATTACAAGTTTGAGTTAGATAAAACTGTGGTTCAGGAGAAGTAAGATCACACATAACTCTCCCATTTCATGCCCCCAAATACCCCTCCCCCCCAACACACACACACACAGTGTTGTGCTGCTACTGCCTGATTCTGGAGAGTTCCTCAAACTGTAGTATTTTAACACATCCTGTTAGTTGTTCAGTTACAGGTAGGATTTTTTGAGAACTTAAACAAAAACATTGACGATGTATGGAAATGGTTGTTTTATTTGAATTCTCAATGAGTTTTGGCTTTTTATTGATTGCTTTATTTTACAGTTGGACAGAAGTAGCCTACAGACATACAAAATCAATATAAATAATGCACTCTATTTAATTACTTAATACAATTAAATGTGCAATTAAATATTTTTGCAAAGAACCCCATAAAACCAATATAAACAAATGATGTTTTATTTCTTTTTACATAGAATAAAATGCATAATTCCCACAGCCATATGTGAATTCAAATGTATTCAACCTCACTGTCCAAGCTGTATACCAGCATAAATGGTTTCTTCCACATTTGGCTTGTCTATCTTCCTTTCAGACTGTTCCAGAACCCGAATCTGTCCATACTGCACCTCCCCCGGCTGGACCCTCACGTTGTCCTCATCATACTGCACCCCCTCCTTCTCCTTTCTGTGCCGCTCTGCTATCTTTGAAACATCGATACTTGCATAGAAAATTTCTTGATTTTTTACAGTGTCTGTGGAGATGAGAGCAGTAGTTACTGTGATTTAAGAATATATTACATATTAGGCTTATGTATGATAAAACATGTATTGATAACTCCCCAAAGTTGCTTTCCTTTTCCAGAAGGAGTGCTCAAAATATTTTGTTGGGAAAGGGAACAAAAACAAAAAAACTAACAAAAAACGTCTGCACTTCACACCTTTTTACAATGCTGACTCAAAAGGAAGTTAGCTGAGTACTGATGTTTGACTACGGCTGTGATGCACAGGGGCGTTGTTAGACATAAAACTCTACAGGGGCACAGGCCCCTATTCATTTCCCTTTTTTTTCTTTGAAGCTTGGTGCGCACAATGCATTACAAGGCTATAGAAACTCCCCTAGCTTAACCCACTGTACAACAGTTCAGGGACACAGGTTTGGTATCAGCTTTGGCAGGGACATCAATAGTTGTGAGCGTGCACATTTCTTTCCCATTCATTTGAGCGCAAATACTGTTTTTTTGAGCTTCATGTAATATTATTTTTATGTTTTAGTCAAAATAGGATGATCGGTAGGCATATCATTTAGAAACTTTCTTTAGTTTTGTGATGTTTTCTTAGCCTACCTCAATTCTGACTTGTTTTGCGAGTCTGACACCTACTTCTGTGTGCGCGCTGCAGTGGATATTTGGCCAGCTCAGAACAGGACGCAGACATGGAATTTTGCGTGCATCGGTTTGTGTTTTTGGTTAAACTGCTTTGACTTTACAAGCGTTGATTGGGATACTGTGTACATTTTTTACGGGATTATCAATCTAAATTAATGCACTGACTAATAAAGTAAATTGTTAAAACTCAAACTTTAGATTTTACTGGGGCACAGCAGATTTATACTGGGGCACGTGCCCCAGTAAAAAGGGTCTAACAACGCCCCTGGTGATGCACCTTGTCCTCATCATCACAAAGGGCTTACATTTAGTGCCTCTAAGGACACAACATGCACTCCTTTTTTATATATTTCTTGGGCCTTTCTGCTTTTTTGACTTTTTACAGAGACAGTATAGAGGGGCCAGGAATGTAGGGGAGAGAGTGGATGACATGCAGCAAAGGGCCTGACCGGATTCAAACCCAGGCCACTGTGGTAAGGCCTTGGCTTATCTGGTGAGCTACCAGGAAACTCCAATGCACTCTCTGCCCTATTTTACAAATAGACACATTGTGTCAGTATCATTGGAAAAGAAATGACACTGTGGGGAGACAGTGTTGCTGACACAAGTCTGTTGAAACTTGATGAGGTTAGTCACATTGCTGATTGTGAAATATTTGCTTCACACTTTGTTAAGCTTCCACAGTTAACTCATGTTGTTTTAGACTTATTGGCAGTAGAGGGCTTTCCAACCCTACACATGGAAAAGTACCACACCGTAAATTTTCATTCTAACCAAGATTTTGAACACCTAATTCTGACAATGATCTGGTTTTACTACAGGAATTCGACTAGTAACAACTGGGGTCAGGATGAAAGCAAACCTGAATGCAGCTATGCAGCAACAGGGTTTGAGAGCCCTGGATAAGTAGCTCCCAGGGAGAAACAGTTACCTGGTGTCGGCTGCTGCCTCCTTCGCCTCAGAAAATAGTACCCAAGCACAGCCATCAGAACCACAGCTGCTAGAGAGCTGATGACAACCAGCCAAGAGAGCCCACCTGCACAAGGTGAACAAGAACAGCAGAATAGCCCTCCTTCATGCTGTGTTCCTTCACAACAGCACACATACATACAGTTAACACAGGCATATTTTAATTGGGGTTCATTCAAACATTTGCCAAATATTTGTTTGTGTTACATTGGGTGTATGGTTTGGTTAGAATGTCAAGAGAATGTAATGTGAGCGTGTGTGTTTCCATAAGCAGTTATGATAACAAATCTCCTACCTCCAACAAGCAGCTGTATTTTTTGATTTTTCAGAAATGTACCATTTATATTATGCATAGTCAAGATATAATCCCCATAGTCAGTCTGCTCCATGTCAGTTATCCTCAGTGTCCCGTTGTTGACATAAAAGTGTGACCGATTTTTCCAGGGTCCATCGAAATACACTTTGGTATGATAATTTTTTTTTTTTAATATGTTTTCACCAACTTTATATTGACTCTTTTTAAATTCAAGCTCTAATTCATTTGCATCAAACACCAGCTGACGCGACATTGTTCCTCCCAGAGGTGTGTAACAGTAAGTTACACCCTGTGTGGCATCACAGAAGCTCTCCAAGCCTGAGAACATAGGATAGTGTGGTTGAGGAATATTGATACACAAACAATAAATAAAAACGTGAATTCATACAGGAGAAATGCAGAAATATCTTACAATGACACAATGCAGGGAAGATCATCAAGAGTCCCAGTCGAACCATCATATTTCCTTGACAACGACCCCCTGACATGCTTGACATGAATGCATCTATTCACAGCTGCCTTTCCCCAGTCACTGATGACCCTGTCACAGCAGAACTCTTCATGTCTGTTGAAAATTTGCTTCGTAGCACAAAGTGACGTATGTCTACAGGAAAGATCTAACTTCTTCATTTTGCTCCACTGTAATATTTCTTACTTGAATAAGATGTATATATAAGTGATCTGATACCCAATCGAAAAACAAGCTTTGAATGAGGCTATATGAGCAATACATTTTTTTGAAACGAGAGTTAGTTTGCCAGCTGTTCAATAGCCTACATAACGGTCCCCATTCATGTGTGTACAATTGTGAGACTTGTAATTAATACATTTTCATTTTTTACTACTTGTAAACTTTTGACCAGAAAAGGGTATTTTATTGAATTACAGCAATTAGAGCAAGTCATTGAAACAAAAGAGATGTCATTCTTTATCTGACAAGTCTGTCTTGTCATGTTATGTCAAGCCCACTATAGATTTAGCGTCTGGATATGTTCTTTGGAAGACATACTTGAGGTGAGTTACTGTTATATCTGATGATTCAGCCTGTAACATCCTGGTGATTCAGGGTCAAACTCAGTCACATCTGAATATAAGTTTGAATTTGATAAATAACTGAGGTCCAGGAGAAGCAAGATCACACTATAACTCCTCTCCCATTTCATGCCCCCATGTCAGTAAGACGTAGGATTTTTTGAGAACTTAGTTGACAAAACCCAGACGAATAATGCACTTTATATAATAACGTTTCATCCAATAAATGTGTCATGTGTAGTTAAATTGTTTTCACATCGAACAATATGATACCCATATGGTAAGAGGCCCATATACCCTGTGTTACGGCCAGCGCCACGGCCTGGTCCCTGTCCCTTTTACACCTCCTGCTGGTTCTCTTGCGTTATCCTGCCGAGACCCTCCACACCGAGATGGGTATGGATGCAGCCTGCAGCCTCCCAAGCCCCCACCCCTCGCCCCTCAGCTTAAAGCAACGGCCCCGGTGGATGTAGGTGGTATTGCATTACGGTTAGGTTTCCGACTCTTCCGGTCGTTTTTATTCTATTAAAGGGGCGATTGACTGTTTTTTGGGGGTATTTCACACTGTTCCTTAAAGGGGCGATTGATTGCTAAACCGATTTTACCTTGTCATAGTTGAATAACAACAGTGCGGTGGGTAAAATGAACATACAGTGAATATCAAAGTCCATTGACACCTCTTTCCTATACAAATTTCAAAAAGAAAGAATTTGGCTGTAAAACGCTAGCTTTTCAACAAAGCTACCGGTGTGACGTAGGACGGGGGACCGCCCTTTTTGGCTCTGGTCTGTATTTTTGTCACTCCCCAAAATTTACATCCAGACCAGCCCGAGGTAGCGTCTATCTCCGATACTAGTTTAGTTGCGCGCTGCACTGTGTAGGCTACTTATAAGGAATTACAAAGAAGAACGTTTTGAATTATAACAAGGATATTGAAAATGGACCACGGTCGTAAATGCTGTGTTCCAGGCTGTACAGGGAAAGCTAACACTCACAATCTTCCCAAGGAGCCAAACATTCAACAGGCATGGCTGCTGTTGTCTATGAGAAGATCCCGGCGAAGTTTGACACTCAATCATTCATTTGCTCTGAACATTTCACCCAAGACAGTTTTCACAACCTTGGACAATTTCAAGCAGGATTTGCTAGGAAGATGAACCTGGAAAGAGGTGCTGTTCTGACTGTATGATCATTGCAACCGCAAGCTGTAAGGACAGTATGATGTTGTGCTAACAGTTATTAGCAATGCTAACGTGTCCTGTAGGTAGAATGCTAAATACGTTTCTACACACATTAAATGACTCTAGCTAGCTATAGTCGGCATTAGAAGGGAAGCTTCCAAAAAAATAGCCAGAAAACGAACAGCAGTCTGGCTTATTGCTAACGCCTGTCTAGATAATCTATTTGAAAGAACTGGAGAAAGGCAGGTGCTAGATACAGGATACGTTACTAAAGTCGTTAGCATTGCTAGTAACTGTTAATAGTAACACCTAGACTTTAGCTTGCTAACGCAAGAGTAAAGGTAGAATGTGTGATAATTTAGCCTAGTTTATTGGCAATGGGGCTAACGCTGTTTCATGTTCCTGACTGTGTTTCATTCAAATAAATAACCTGTGTCATGTAAATTTACAATTCACGATGCTGTGTTTGTTTGTCCGGATCTTTGTCAGGTTATTTTTCATTTAGTCATTTAGCAGACGCACTTATCCAGAGCGACTTACAGTAAGTACAGTAAGGACATTCCCCCCGAGGCAAGTAGGGTGATGTGCCTTGCCCAAGGACACAACTTCATTTTGGCACGGTAGGGAATCGATCCGGCAACTTTCTGATTACTAGCCCGACTCCCTCACCGCTCAGCCATGTGACTCCCTTTTTCAGCAAATTTGTAGAGATATCTAACTGAAGCCGAGTTTAATCACGATATGGTTTGGTTACTAAGCTGTAGCCTAACGTTCTACCCACGTAAGTCAATCCAATTGCTTCAACAACAGAAGTGGAAACAAGTAATGTTATCATTTCAAATGATATGTAGTCAATCTGTTAAAAACAGTGTTGTGTAGACACAATAGATTTATTTGCGCAGTTTTTATTTCAAGTCTCTAACTTCGGTGTTTCATTGAGTGCTCCTGTTGGCCGTGTTGCGTTTTAGCTCCCCAGCTTCACTCGTTGAAAACCAACCAATCAGCGCGCAGCTTATCTAAATATTAATGAGCATACCATAAAAGGAGAAAAGCTAGTGTTTTTTCCCGGGAACATTTCAGAGGATCTAACAGGGAACATAGAACAGCACCCGGGCCATTTTCAACCCAACTAATGTTACATACCCTATACGGAGACCTTAAGGAACAGTGTGAAATACCCCCAAAAAACAGTCAATCGCCCCTTTAATAGAATAAAAAAGACCGGAAGAGTCGGAAACCTAATGCAATACCACCTACATCCACCGGGGTCGTTGCTTCAAGCCGAGGGGCGAGGGGTGGTAGCCTGACGTTGTCATACTCATAATTCTAGTCAGAATATGAGTCTGAGAACTCTCCGTTGGGCTTTGACTACGGGGCCTGTTTCAAACGAGCCTGGAAAACAAATGCCTCTTCGCTCAATTGGATAGATCTACAACCAATCAGAGCAACAGAGTATGTGACGTATGTTAAGCGCCGCATAGTTGTTGTCAACAGAACTAAACTGAGAGGCAGCTAAATCTTTACTGACTAAACTGCAAGCAGACTTGAAGTATGCTTGAAGAATGAATACAAACGATTTTTCCCTGTGTTGTAAAATTAATTTAAGGGTAGGGGGAGTACTTGTTCACACGGTCAACCTTTTTGAGCGAAACAATAAAGGGCAATGCATATACGAACAAGTTCTCCGTTTAGGATTACAACTCCACAAAAGAAAAGGAGAAACCACAATGGCCACTGGGTTTTCATTGTGTCCCATCTTCTTCGCGAACATCGGGGCCAGCTGATAAATTAAACTTTTACCGAATCCCGTAGGAAGGACGGCAAAAACATATTTTCCATCGACAAATGCCTTGATTGCGTCTCTCTGTTCCTCTTTCAAAATTAATGCGCTGTCGATGTCTTCTAAAACAGACTCGATGGCAGAATCATAACATCCCAGATCTCCAGCGGTAGCCATGTTTGTTCAAAACGAAATTCAACTTAAGCGCTCTTTTGTGTCGTGGGTGATTACGTTACTGTGATCATCTGTCCATCATCGTATAAAGCCCGCCCTGGCAATTTCATTGGTTCGCCCAGATTCTAGTTTTCTGTAGTTGGTCCCCAATACGAGACCCTCCAGACCCAACTTCCCCACCAAATTTCTTTTTGGGCGGGGAGAAGTTGGGCTGGCAGGCAGGCTAGAGGGGTGGGGGCTTGCTGAGCACTTTTCATAGAAATGAATGGGGACGCCATCTTGGAAGACAAAAGTATCTTACTCTAGTCATTTTAACTCTATGGCAGCCTCCCGTCTCATGCCCAGGCTGTCCAACGGTAAGTTCAGAGGGTCAAAAATACTGAATCGCGATTTATTGTACGGAGGGAGTTAAAGGTAAGTTCGTGAGCACGTTTGTTGCAATAAATTGGAAAACTTGAAATAGAAAAATGTTAAATAGTTTGCTGATTTCTGGATGTTATTTTTCTGTCCCTGATGAAACCTGCGATGACCTTCATTTAAAACTGCATCAGCATTTTATGTTGACATTTGTTAGCGAATATTAGCTAACGTCACCTAGAGCAATTTATGGTTGCAGACTTGCTTACTTTTTGTGATTTTCCTTAAGGTACACATCAGTGTCTTTAAAAAAAAGAACACACCGGAGGAGACAAAATGCATGGTGTGCTGTACCGACCATCATTGTCCCCCAACCGTCGTGGTTGTGCCTAACCTTAACCTCGACCTCTGGGCTCTAACTTGACTGTGCTTGCTGAGCTTAACCTCTGTCCTCTGCTACGACTCCTGGCCTTCCTAAACTCAACCGGGCCTCCCAGGCTGCAGCCGTATAATGGATATTTAGTTTGTAGTTTAGCTATTTAAAAAAAACACGTACACCAAAGTAGAAGGAGAAATAGCGGACCAGACAAGCTTTTATTTTGATAAGTAGAAGCATGAGACGGGAGGGCATGAGACGGGAGGGCATGAGACGGGAGGGCATGAGACGGGAGGGCATGAGACGGGAGGGCATGAGACGGGAGGGCATGAGACGGGAGGGCATGAGACGGGAGGCTGTAGGCTGCAGCCATATACTAATGTCCACACCTGCCGCCCATTACCTCCTCATCCTGCAATACTTCAACCCGGCTTTCCAACCACTCCTCATCAGATTGTTGTCACAGCTACTCAGAATCTGAAACAGAATTGTGTTTAATCGCCAAGTAAGTGGTCACAAACAAGGAATTTACTTTGGTGGTGCATACAGTGAACATTTAAACATAATGAACAAAAAGAAAATGTAGAAAATGTACAACAAAATAAAATATACTACTGGCAGAGCTGTACAATATAATATAAAATAAAAATGCAATATAATATAAAAGAAAAAATAAAAATAATATAGAATAAAATAAAAAAAATCCTTAATATGTTAAAGTGACATAGTGTTCGAGGTAAAAGTGTCAGTGTCAGTTTGGGGCCTTGTTAAAAAGGCTAGCAGCGGAAGGTAATAAACTTTTCTTGTGGCGTGAGGTTTTGGTCCTTCTGCCGGAGGGGACTGGTTGAAACAGAGTGTGTCCAGGGTTAGAGAAACCGGCCACAATCTTCCTCGCTCGCCTCAGGGTCCTCGAGGTGTGCAGGTCCTCGAGGTTAGGCAGATTGCAGCCAATCACCTTCTCAGCAGTGAGGATGATACGCTGAAGTCTGCTCTTGTCCTTGGCAGTGGCAGCAGCGTACCAGGTGGTGATGGAGGAGGTGAGGATGACTCAATGATGGCTGTGTAGCAGTGCACCATTGTTTTCCTTGGCAGGTTGAATCTTTTCAGCTGCTGCAAGAAGTACATCCTCTGTTGTGCTTTCTTGGTGAGGGAGCTGATGTTCAGTTCCCACTTGAGGTCCTGGGAGAGGATAGTGCCCAGGAAGCGGAAGGACTCCACAGTGTTGACTGGGGAGTCGCACAGGGTAATGGGGGTGAGTGGGGCTGTATTCTTCCTGAAGTCCACAACCATCTCCACTGTGTTAAGAGCATTGAGATCTAGGTTGTTCTGGCTACACCAGGTCACCAGGTTGTCCCACCTGTAGTCCAACTCATCTCCACCGGAGATGAGCCCAATGAGGGTGGTGTCATCTGCAAACTTCAGGAGTTTGACGGATGGATGACTGGAGGTGCAGCTGTTGGTGTACAGGGAGGAGAGCAGAGGAGAAAGGACGCAGCCCTGAGGAGATCAGGTGCAGATGGACCAGGAATCAGAGACTTGTGCTCCCAGCTTAACACACTGATTCTTGTCAGACAAGATGTCTGTGATCCACCTGCAGGTGGAGTCTGGCACGTTCAGCTGGGAGAGCTTCCTGAAGCAGGGCGGGATGATGGTGTTCACATGGAGTCACCTATCATCACTGCTGTGGTAGTATGCACTTTTAGACCCTCAAGTATTACTTGGATTATTGCATTTTCTAAACCTTTTTTCTTCTTTGTGCCCAGGATCATCATCCGTGTACATAGTACCTGCCTGTCTGTTGACCCGCTGGTTCACAACCTCAAGTCTACACCCCAATAAAATCACCTTGGACTTACTCTTGCCTCAGTGTATCTGTGCTGCGTTTGGGACCACTGCGCTACACCGAAACACTCTGACACTGCATTGGAATACCCCATGTCCCATGAGTCCAAAAAATAAGTATATCTCAGTTTTTGAACTCCTGCCTTGCCTCTCTCCTTGAGTTTGGGTCCTCCTCCTGCACTCACCCAAGACAGTTTCTCTCTCATCACCTAAAAGAGAAAAAAACCTCAAACTCCTATGGTGGATTCTCATGCATGGCTAAAGTAATAAATCCTGGTCTTGATTCCAACAAATTGATGAATTGTGTTACCCTTGAAATGCAATTAACAGCTTCTGTTTACTGTCAAATTTGCAACTTCTCGTTGGTTCGTCTCCTCAGAACAAACTTTGTTCCCTTTGTGGTCAGGCAAAAACTGTTAACTAAAGACTTGGGTTGTTAATTTGAGTAATGTGGTTGTGACCCTGTACGACTAAACATAAAAGTTTTGTAGGGGAATTTCCTCAACAAATGAGCTTCTTCTTTATAGTTCAACAAACCCATAGGTGTTGCTCTGTTAATTGTTAACGTTTTACTTCATTTCTGAAAATGGTCTGCCTTGTCCACCTGACTCAGACGGTTTCTCTCATGACAACGTACTTGAAGCAGTGACCTTTGCTGTCAAACATGCAATCCACTTGCAGTAAAGGACAAAATAATACAGGTGAAAATGAATGCAAATACCTTCAATTCATACAGCATTTTATTTGAATAAATCAACAAACAGCATTACTCAGACATCTACATGTCTAATTACAGGAATACTGTATGTGACTGTAAGTCTCATTTTTTTTATCCTCTCATCTGCAAGGCATGCATCATAACCGGAAATGTATCTTACACTCATCTTCACACTCACACTTCCCTTTATCAATGAAAGGATCAACAGTGTATTCAACCATGTCTAAAAAGTTTACTTGATTGACAGCAGCAGTTTCCTGTTTCACTATGACTAAAAAAAGACATCCCTGAGGTGATATCTCTTACCATCAACACTATAAGTAACTAAGCACGTTATTCAGTGTGGTAGGGCTTTACAAAACATTTGTCAATCTTTGGAAGAGTTTGTCCTATATTGTAGGGTGGAGTAAGGAGGAAGTGCATGGCTGTCTAATCCTCTCATCATACATTGATTTGGCTTTGGAGAAAGCATGGTTTTTGTGACTTCCTTTTGTATTGCCAAAAACTCTCACAAAGTGTACACTTTAGTCAACATTCTCTGGTGGGGAATAGGTTGCCTATCAATATTATGTTCTCTGATGGCACACTCTTATTGATTCATGTAGAAGCAGAACTGGTGAGTATGTAGCTTGCTCTGAGACACTACAACACACCCACAGTTGATTAAGTTGATTAGTCCCAGAGGGTTGTTGAATTATTCTCTCCCCAAATTGTCTGTTCCCACATTTGTAGTTCATCACATCTTACTCTTCTTTCATCATGTCATCATAGTTGCACATTCTGTCCCATCATCTTTGGGGGTGGGGTTGGGGATGGGTTCTTCGCCTGTGAGAATAGGATGAGTCCAAGTAGTGATTGAGTTAGTGTGATGCACTGTAACTCCCTCAATCCATGTTCTTATAGTTGTGAAAGAAACCATGACAACTGCATGACATTTAGCTTGATTTTATTATCCTGGGTGGACTTTGTGATTTGAGGAGGCCACAACCAGCAAATGCTATTTGGGTCAAAAACTCATCTTGATGTATTAACATATGACAGCACCTTTGAAAGCTAGCAGCTTAGAACTCTAAAAGTGAATTTTGAAGTCTTCTAGATTATTGTTAGGGATGAGAATTGCTCTCAGGATTGGGATGTGTATCATGCTTCAGTCAATGTTAGGGTTGTGTGTATGTTTCTTGGTGTTACTGCTTGTGTTAGTGTATGTAATGCCAGGAGATTTGTGTTTTGGGATCCCACCTGGTCCTTGTACTTTCCTCCTCTTTATGTACACCATCACCATTACCACTGTCAGGATCACAACCAGGACTGCAATGGACCCATAACATACAACTGTTTTCAAGATGTCCACATGTAGTCCACTATCATCTACCAAAGAGAAGATATTGTCACTGAAGTACCGTAAAAAGGAGAATAACACAAGGTTCACACAGTCATACACCTTCAACAGTGCAGACTTTAGTTTTACATTAATATGCACAAGATGGAGTTTCACGTGTACCATCTAGATTTGCAGAACTGAAACGGATGCAGAACCTCTGACCAAACTAAGGCTGCCAGGCAACAGTTACCCACAAAGAGGACAGAAATCGTTGTAAGACCGGAAAATACCAGTTAACCACTTCCTTCTTTGAAAACATATATGCTGCAAGTAAATTCATGTCAGTAGTATATATGGTATATCTGTGGTATATATGGTATAGATTTTTTTTCACAGACCAAGCTTCACTCATATATGGGTTTTATAGTTTCATGGTGACTTACCTTCAAAATGGAGTTCGATACCCCTGTTCCCTAATCCCAACCCATTGCTGTCATAATATTGAAAAATGTATACACCAAGATCGGTTTTTGACACGTTGGTCAGCAAGAAAGTGCCATTGTTAATGAAGAAGTGAGATCTTCCTTGAGCGGTTCCCTGCATGTTTACGAGGTCTTGTTTCATTCTGAAGACCTCTCTGGGGTCAGTGGAGAGGTAGCGTAAACTTTGTCCTATGTTTGTTTAAAGGTGTGTATTACCAGACCAAACGTTTGCTAGATGAGGTCTAATGTGAGGTGTGTTTAAAGATGAGGTGTGTCTGAGAACCGTACAGGATCCGAGTAGACAGGGAGAACAGTACCAGATTGTTCTAGGGGAAAAGATTTGAGCATATTTTCAAAAACCATCTCATCCTGCAAGCCTCCTGTGGAATGTGGGCAGGACTCTGAGGAAACCGAGGCTGTGAACAACAATCTTGGGGGCTCAGTTAGAGAGGTGTTGTGTTGGGTAAATATTTGCTAAACCAATCCCACTCCAATATTCAAAGCTGAAGCCCTCTGCCCACCCTACTGATTTGAGACAAAACAGTTCATGTTAAATGTTTCCAGGGTAATCAGTATGTCCTGAGGCACACACACAGGTACACACGTGTGCGCAGGCGCACACAGACGAGTGGGGGGAGGGGGGAGGAATGCCTGATTTGCTACAGATATAAAGTAATGGACAAAATATGTGTGACGCATCTTCTGAAGGTGACATCCTACAGCTGAACTGGGACTGAAAGATGAACAACACACAATGTTTAGAGTTAGCTTCCAAATATTTTCTCATATATACTTGAGGTGAGTTCATATCTGATGAAACCAACACTATTTTTAAATGAGGATGTGAGCACTGTCATTAGAGAGTCATGTTTTCCCCTGACTGCAGCCTGTAACATCCTGGTAATTCAGGGTCAAACTCCGACGCATTTGATTGTAAGTTTGAGTTCGATAAAACTGTGGTTCAGGAGAAGCAAGATCCCACATAACTCTCCCATTTCATGCCCCCCAACAAACACACACATAGTTTTGTGCTGCTACTGCCTGATTCGGGAGAGTTCCTCAAACTGTAGTATTTTAACACATCCTGTCGGTTGTTCAATAGGATGTAGGATTTTTAGAGAACTTAAACAAAAACATTGACTATGTATTAAACGGCTTAGTACAACGTGATGCATAGACATTTTAGTTTTATTTGAATTCTCAATGAGTTTAGGCTTTTTATTGATTGATTGATTTTACAGTTGGGCAGAAGTAGCCTACAGACATACAAAACCAATATAAATAATGCACTGTATTTAATTACTTAATACAATTAAACGTGAAATTATATTTTTTGCAAAGAACACCATAAAACCGACATAAACAGATGTTGTTTTATTTCTTTTTACATATACATAGAATAAAATGCATAATTTCCACATACATATGTGAAGTCAAATGTATTCAACCTCACTGTCCAAGCTGTATACCAGCATAAATGGTTTCTTCCACGTTTGGCTTGTCTATCCTTCCAGACTGTTCCAGCACCTGAATCTGTCCATACTGCACCTCCTCCGGCTGGACCCTCACGTTGTCCTCATCATACTGCACCCCCTCCTTCTCCTTTCTGTGCCACCCTGCTGTCTTTGAAACATCGATACTTGCATTGGCAATGTCTTAATTCTCTACAGTGTCTGCGGAGATGAGAGCAGTAGTTACTTTGATTGAAAAATATATTACATGTTAGGCTTATGTATGATAAAACATGCATTTGATTTCCTTTTGTAGGAGGAGGGGTGCTCAAAAAAACGTCTGCACTTTACACCTTTTTGACAATGCTGACTCAAAAGAAAGTTAGCTGAGTGCTAAAGTTTGAATACGGCTGTGATGCGCCTTATCATCATCATCAGAAAGGGCTTACATTTAGTGCCTCAACAGCTCAACACTGTCAAAGTAAGCAAGTCTCAGTTGATGGTTGAAATGCTGCAAAATGCTGTGGTAGCAGTTTTGGTTCAGAGTGCCACTCACTTTGTGGAAGTCGCCGACTGTGGATCCAGCAAAAGATCCCCCAAACCATCACTTTCAACCATCAACTTCGGTACTTTGACCAGTGTAAATCTGTTCTTGAAGCTGTTGTCCTGTGAGCTGCCTATCACGCAAGCTTTTGACTTTCAGAAACCAGTCTTCTGATTCTGTTGTGGCTTTGGGTCTGCCAGACCTCTTCCTGTCAGTTTCTTCCAGTTTCCAGGTGCTTTTGATGGTGTAGGAAACTGTACTCACTGACACCTTGGCTTTCTTGGTAATTTCTATCTAAAGTAAAGACCTACACTTTTAAGGATTATATTGGTCTGTCTGTCTTCCTTTGTTTATTGAAAAACCTAAACATTTTTTTTTACCTCTGGCAGTTTACCGCTTACCTTTGTACCATTTCAGGTTATTCACTGGACTTGAACTACTTAAATTTAAATGCAAATTGAAAAAATTGGGGTGTTCCAAAACTTTTGACCGGTAGTGTATATTTCTGGGGCTTTCTACTTTTAGCATTTTTTAAAGGGACAGTGTAGATGGGCCAGAAATGTAGGGGAGAAAGAAAGTATGATACGCAGCAAAAGGCCAGACCGGATTCAAACCCAGGCCACTGCCGTAAGGCCTTAGCTTATCTGGTGAGCTACCAGGGCGCTCCAATGAAATTAAACTTTCTAATTTCTAATTAGACTAGTAACATCTGGGGTCAGGATGAAAGCAAACCTGAATGCAGCTATGCAGCAACAGAGTTTGAGAGCCCTGGATAAGTAGCTCCCAGGGAGAAACAGTTACCTGGTGTCGGCTGCTGCCTCCTCCGCCTCAGAAAATAGTACCCAAGCACAGCCATCAGAACCACAGCTGCTAGAGAGCTGATGACAACCAGCCGAGAGAGCCCACTTGCACAGGGTGAACAAGAACTGGAACATAGCCTTCCTTCATGCTGTGTTCCTTCACAACAGCACACAGACATACAGTTAACACAGGCATATTTTAATTGGGGTTCATTCAAACATTTGCCAAATATTTGTATGTGATTCATTGGGTGTATGCGTTGGTTAGAATGTCAAGAGAATGTAATGTGAGCGTGTGTGTTTCCATAAGCAGTTATGATAACAAATCTCCTACCTCCAACAAGCAGCTGTATTTTTTGATTTTTCAGAAATGTTAATCCCCCTCCTTGAGTCACCACCTTACCGCGGTGGAGGGGTTTGCGTGTCCTAGTGATCCTGGAAGCTATGTTGTCGGGGGCTTCATGCCCCTGGTAGGGTCACCCAAGGCAAACAGGTTCCAGGTGAAAGACCAGACAAAGAGTGGCTCAAAAAACCAACCATGAAGAAATACAACAATGGTTCTCAGTTGCCCCTGCCCGGAAGCGGGTCACCGGGGCCCCCCCCTGGAGCCAGGCCCGGGGGTGGGGCTCGATGGCGAGCGCCTGGTGGCCGGGCCTTTTCCCATGGGGCCCGGTCGGGCACAGCCCGAAGAGACAACGTGGGACCCTCTTCCAGTGGGCTCACCATCCGCAGGAGGGGTCATGGGGGTCGGGTGCAGTGCGAGACGGGCGGCGGCCGAAGGCGGGGGCCTTGGCGGTCCGATCCTCGGCTGCAAAAGTTAGCTTTAGGGACGTGGAACGTCACCTCGCTGGCGGGAAAGGAGCCTGAGCTGGTGCGCGAGGTAGAGAGTTTCCGGCTAGATATAGTCGGCCTCGCCTCGACGCACAGCGTGGGCTCCGGAACCAGTCTCCTTGAGAGGGGCTGGACTCTCTTCCACTCTGGAGTTGCCCTTGGTGAGAGGCGTCGAGCTGGGGTGGGAATACTGGTTTCCCCTCGGTTCGGCGCCTGTACATTGGGGTTCACCCCGGTGGACGAGAGGGTAGCCTCCCTCCGCCTTCGGGTGGGGGGACGGGTCCTCACTGTCGTTTGTGCTTATGCACCAAACGGCAGCTCAGAGTACCCACCCTTTTTGGAGTCTCTGGGGGGGGTGCTGGAAAGCGCTCCTCCTGGGGATTCCCTCGTCCTCCTGGGGGACTTCAATGCTCATGTGGGCAATGACAGTGAGACCTGGAGGGGCGTGATTGGGAGGAACGGCCCCCCCGATCTGAACCCGAGTGGTGTTTTGTTGTTGGACTTCTGTGCTAGACACGGTTTGTCCATAACGAACACCATGTTCAAGCATAAGGGTGTCCATATGTGCACCTGGCACCAGGACACCCGAGGTCTCAGTTCGATGATCGACTTTGTAGTCGTGTCATCGGACTTGGGGCCGCATGTCTTGGACACTCGGGTGAGGAGAGGGGCGGAGCTGTCAACTGATCACCACCTGGTGGTGAGTTGGCTTCGATGGTGGGGGAGGACGCCGGTCAGGCCTGGCAGGCCCAAACGTAATGTGAGGGTCTGCTGGGAACGTCTGGCGGAACCCTCTGTCAGAAGGAGCTTCAACTCCCACCTCCGGGAGAGCTTCGATCATGTCTCGGGGGGGGCCGGGGACATTGAGTCCGAATGGGCCATGTTCCGGGCCTCCATTGTTGAAGCGGCTGACCGGAGCTGCGGCCGCAGGGCGGTCGGTGCATGTCGCGGCGGTAACCCTCGGACCCGGTGGTGGACTCCGGAGGTGAGGGATGCCGTCAAGCTGAAGAAGGAGGCCTATCGGACTTTATTGGCTGGTAGGACTCCAGAGGCAGCTGATGTGTACCGGCAGGCCAAGCGGAACGCGGCTTTGGCGGTCGCGGAGGCAAAAACCCGGGCATGGGAGGAGTTCGGCGAGGCCATGGAGAATGACTTCCGAACGGCTTCAAAAAGGTTCTGGACCACCATCCGGCGGCTCAGGAGGGGGAAGCAGTGCTCTGTCAACACTGTATACGGTGGGGATGGTGCGCTGCTGACCTCGACGGGGGACGTCCTGGATCGGTGGAAGGAATACTTCGAAGACCTCCTTAATTCCACCAACACGCTTTCCGACGTGGAGGCAGAGTCTGGGGACATCGGGGGGGGCCCTTCTATCTCTGGGGCTGAGGTCGCCGAGGTGGTTGAAAAGCTCCGCGGTGGCAGGGCCCCTGGGGTGGATGAGGTCCGCCCGGAGTTCCTTAAGGCTCTGGATGTTGTAGGGCTGTCTTGGTTGACACGACTCTGCAACATCGCGTGGACATCGGGGACAGTGCCTCTGGACTGGCAGACCGGGGTGGTGGTTCCCCTCTTTAAAAAGGGGGACCGGAGGGTGTGCTCCAACTTTAGGGGGATCACACTCCTCAGCCTCCCTGGGAAAGTCTATTCAGGGGTCCTGGAGAGGAGGGTCCGTCGGATTGTCGAACCTCGGATTCAGGAGGAGCAATGTGGTTTTCGTCCTGGCCGTGGAACAGTGGACCAGCTTTATACCCTCCGCGGAGTCCTGGAGGGTACGTGGGAGTTCGCCCAACCAGTCTACACATGTTTTGTGGATTTGGAAAAGGCGTTCGACCGTGTCCCTCGGGGGCTCATGTGGGGGGTGCTCCGAGAGTACGGGGTACCGGATTTCCTGATCGGGGCTGTCCGGTCCCTGTACGACCGGTGCCAGAGTTTGGTCCGCATTGCCGGTAGTAAGTCGAACTTGTTTCCGGTGAGGGTTGGACTCCGCCAGGGCTGCCCTATGTCACCGATTCTGTTCATTACCTATATGGACAGAATTTCTAGGCGCAGCCAGGGTGTTGAGGGGGTCCGGTTTGGTGACCTCAGGATCGGGTCGCTGCTTTTTGCGGATGATGTGGTCCTGTTGGCTTCATCGGGCCGTGACCTTCAGCTCTCACTGGAGCGGTTCGCAACCGAATGTGAAGCGGCTGGGATGCGAATCAGCACCTCCAAATCTGAGGCCATGGTAATCGACCGGAAAAGGGTGGAGTGCCATCTCCGGGTCGGGGAGGAGATCCTGAACCAAGCGGAGGAGTTCAAGTATCTCGGGGTCTTGTTCACGAGTGAGGGAAGAATGGAGCGCGAGGTCGACAGGCGGATCGGTGCGGCGTCCGCAGTGATGCGGGCTCTGCATCGGTCCGTCGTGGTGAAGAAGGAGCTGAGTCGAAAGGCGAAGCTCTCTATTTACCAGTCGATCTACGTTCCTACCCTCACCTATGGTCACGAACTATGGGTAGTGACCGAAAGAACGAGATCGCGAATACAAGCGGCCGAAATGAGCTTTCTCCGTAGGGTGTCCGGGCTCTCCCTTAGAGATAGGGTGAGAAGCTCGGTCATCCGGGAGGGGCTCAGAGTAGAACCGCTGCTCCTCCGCGTCGAGAGGAGCCAGCTGAGGTGGCTCGGGCATCTGATTAGGATGCCTCCTGGACGCCTCCCTGGTGAGGTGTTCCGGGCACGTCCCACTGGGAAGAGGCCCCGGGGAAGACCCAGGACACGCTGGAGGGACTATGTCTCTCAGCTGGCCTGGGAACGCCTTGGGGTCCCCCAGGAAGAGCTGGCGGAAGTGGCCGGGGGGAGGGAAGTCTGGGCCTCCCTGCTTAGGTCGCTGCCCCCGCGACCCGATCCCCGGACAAGCGGCAGATGACGATGACGACGAGAAATGTTAATCAAGTTATAATCCCCATAGTCAGTCTGCTCCATGTCAGTTATCCTCAGAGTCCCATTGTTGACATAAAAGTGTAACCGATTTTTCCAGGGTCCATCGAAATACACTTTGGTATGATTTCTTTTTTTTTTAAATATGTTTTCACCATCATTATAATGACTCTTTTTAAATTCAAGCTCTAATTCATTTGCATCAGACACCAGCTGACACGACATTGTTCCTCCCAGAGGTGTGTAACAGCAAGTTACACCCTGTGTGGCATCACAGAAGCTCTCCAAGCCTGAGAACATAGGATAGTGTGGTTGAGGAATATTGGCTGGAGTAAAATTCTGTAATTTCTTGATCTGTCATAATCCACCAAACATATCTTTTCACCAGGTAATCTGTTTCGATCCTGCATGATGGATACATAACCTGCTGTATATCATACCATGTAGAGTACAGTGAACTAGATGTAGATCAAAACGGTCACGATAGGCCCCCATTCTCCCACATGAGAGCACATGTACACAAACAATAATTAAAAAGTGAATCTATACAGGAGCAATACAGAAATATCTTACACAATGCAGGGAAGATCATCAAGAGTCCCAGTCGAACAATCATATTTTCTTGACAACGACCCCCTGACATGCTTGACATGAATGCATCTATTCACAGCAGCCTATCCCCAGTCACTGATGACCCTGTCACAGCAAAACTCGTCATGTCTGTTGAAAATTAGCTTCGTAGCACAAAGTGACATGTGTCCGCAGGAAATATGTAATTTCCTCATTTTGCTCCACTGTAATATTTCTTACTTGAATAAGGTGCATACATAGGTGATTGGTAAAAAAAACGTTTGAAACAAGAGTTAGTTTGCCAGCTATTCAATAGCCTACATAACGGTAACCATTCATGTGTGTAAAATTGTGAGACTTGCAATTTATACATTTTTACTTTTACTTCTTAAAATAAATTACAACTTTTGACCAGGAAATTGTATTTTATTGAATTACAACAATTATAGCAAGTCATTGAAACAAAAGAGATGGAATTTTTTCTCTGACAAGTCTGTCTTGAAACGTTTATGTCAAGCCCACTATAGATATGTAGCTTCTAAATGTGTTCTTTGTAAGATGGATGAGGTGAGTTAATATCTGATGAAAACAGCACTCTTTTAAAAATGAGGATGTGGGCACTGTCAGAGAGTCATGTGACTAAAGCCTGTAACATCCTGGGGCCGGTTTTTCAAAGTTTTAATCTGGATCAAACTGATCCAGATTTGGAAATCTCTTTTTCTGCTATCCAGGATCACGTAATCCATTTGATTTTTATGATGGTTTTTCAAAGCAATGTGGGATTGGATTACTCTGATCTGGATTCTAACTTTTCAGGATTACCAAATATGGATTACCTGTGGTCCAAATGGGACTATCACAATTTAGCTATGTAAAGAACAACAGGTGGAATAGTGTGGGGTCACTCCGATATGCTTTATTTGAACAGAAAGTAGGACTGCAACAGCAAACAAACATATAAAGATCCCCCCTCCATTGTCCATGTCTTGGAAACAGGCAGTCCACTCATACATGGGTGTGGAAAAATCTACTGTTTGTGATGTTCTGAAAAGTTTCAACTGCATTGGCCAGCCTGATTAATGAATATGTCAAATCATCATAACATTTTAGATTGACTTACTGTGACAGTATGGGTAATAGTAATATGGGTTTCTGCAGCAGACGTTCTATGGTAATAGTCATTAGTCAAGAGATATGTATGATGATACCTAAACTTGGGTATAATCCTAATTAAAGGTTTTGCAGTCCTAGACTCCTAGTTCTAGACTGCAAATCGCTTTCAAGCAAGATCCTTTATTTTATGTCACCCCCAAAATCCCACAGAGATTTACCCTCATGGGCCTTCTACCAGATCATCCAGGCCAAGCAGAATTGTTTTCTTTTGGGGAATATGCCCAATATTATTGGAGCAATCAACTGCACCCATGTGCACATACAAGCACCTCATGAGAATGAGTGGGAGTTTGTAAACCGAAAGGGGAGACACAGCATCAATGTTCAACTTGTGGGTAACGCTGAGCTCCTCATCACAAACTGTTTTGTGAAGTGGCCTGGGTCTGTCCATGATGCGCGCATCCTGAGGGAAAGCGCTCTATATAGAGAGCTCCAAACCAACCGACCAAATGGTATCATATTGGGGGCTGATGACCCCTTTTCTGGCTGCACACACGCCTGAGCAGGCACGCTTCAACACTGCTCATTGCAAAACAAGATGCACCATTGAGCGTTCTGAAGAGGCGCTTTGCATGCCTTAACTACTTGAGAGTGGAACCACAGAAAGCATGCAACATAATACTTGCTTGCATTGTATTACACAACATCGCGACCAGGTGCAAAGTCCCTCTCTGTGATGACGTCCCTGATGCACCTGAGCCCATTGGAGACACTATTTTTGTCCATGACTGATGATTGTGTCAGTGTGGTTAATGTTTGATAAACAAAGGCAGAATTTATTATTTGAGTTCAATATTGACAGCTGTTTGGGGAATTATTTTATAGGCCGAAATATTTATAATTTATAATTTTCTGTACTGAAACGATGCTAGCCTACATAGCCTACCTGCTTTATGTGCTTCCTGTTGAACAATTCAAGTGAAATTGATAAATACATATAAATACTGTAAAATGCATGATATAAATGTTGTATTATTTAACTAACCAAGTTTAGTTACCTGATATCCTCCATGAATCCACCCTCCTGCTGGGATCAGTTTAATCCTGATATTTGGGATCAAAATGATCCCGATCCTACCAAAAAGTTTTGAAAAACCCAAACTCAAGGTTTGATCTGGATCAACAACAAGATTAGATTACGTGATCCAATCCAATTTCTGAATCCTTTTTTTCTTTTGAAATACCCATTTTCAAGATTTGATCCAATCCGATAGCCGTAATCCGATCAGATTACTTTTGAAAAACTGGCCCCAGGAGAAGCAAGATCACACTATAACTCCTCTCCCATTTCATACCGCCAAATACCCCCCACCCCTAACACCCACACAGTATTGTGCTGCTACTGCCGAAATCTAGAGTTCCTCAGACTGTAGTATTTTAACACATCCAGTTTTTGTCAGTAGGAAGTAGGATATTTAGAGAACATAAACAAAAACAGTGGACAAAACCCAG
Organism: Hypomesus transpacificus; assembly: GCF_021917145.1. NCBI lineage: Eukaryota > Metazoa > Chordata > Actinopteri > Osmeriformes > Osmeridae > Hypomesus > Hypomesus transpacificus. The sequence goes on along the minus strand of NC_061060.1, from coordinate 12,141,666 downwards.
ACGAATAATGCGCTTTATATAAAAACGTTTCATACAATAAATGTGTCATGTCAAATGGAATTGTTTTCACATAGAACGATATGAAAGCATCATATGGTAAGAGGCCCATATACCCTGTGTTACGGCCACAGCCACAGCCACGGCCTGGTCCCTGTCCCTTTTACACCCCCTGCTGGTTCTCCTGTTTTATCCTGACTAGACCCTCCACACCTGCCGTCCATTACCTCATCATCCTGCAATACTTCAACCCGGCTTTCCAACCACTCTTGTCAGATCGTTGTCACAGCTACTGTGGTAGTATGGACTTTTAGACCCACGTATTACTTGGATTATTGCATTTTCTAAACCTGTTCTTCTTTGTGCCCAGGATCATCATCCGTGTACCTAGTACCTGGCTGCCTGTCAAACCGCTGGTTCACAACCTCAAGTCTACACTCCAATAAAATCATCTTGGACTTACTCTTGCCTCAGTGTATCTGTGCTGCATTTGGGACCACTGCACTGCACCGCAACACCCTGACACTGCATCGGAATACCCCATGTCCCATGAGTCCAAAGAATTAAAATATTTCCGTTTTTGAACTCCTTCCTTGCCTCTCCCCTTGAGTTTGGGTCCTCCTCCTGCACTCACCCAACACAGTTTCTCTATCCTCACCTAAAAAATAAAGAAAACTCAAACTCCTATGCTTGATTCTCATGCATGGCTAAAGTAATCAATCCTGGTCTTGATTCCAACACATTACTCGCTTGAAACTTCTCGTTGGTTCATCTCCACAGAACAAACTTTGTTCCCCTTTGTGTTTACACAAAAACTGTTTACTAAAGACTTGGGTTGAAAGATCTGAGTAATGAGGTTGTGATCCTGTATGAGTAAACATAGTACTTTGTAGGGAATTTTATGAACAAATTAGCTTTTCCTTCATAGTTCATCATACATGAGTACGCTAATGCAGAGTTTGTTCTAAACTGTTCACGTTTTACTTCATGTCTGAAAATGGTCTGCCTTGTCCACCTGACTCCGACCTTTTCTCCCAGGACAACGTACTTGAAGTGGTGACCTTTGCTGTCAAACATTCAATCCACTTGCAGTAAAAAATAACAAAATGAATGCAAATACCTTCATTCTAATTCATACAGCATTTGAATTGAAGGTATCTTTGATTTGAATAAAACAACAATTTTAATAAATCAAAAAATTTTAATAAATCAACAAATGTCTAATTAAAGGAATACTGTATCTGAATGTAAATCTCATTTCTTTAATCCTCTCATCTGCAAGGCATGCATCATAACCGAAAATGTATCTCACACTCATCTTCACACTCACACTTCCCCTTAGCAATGAAAGGATCAACAGTGTAGTCAACCATGTCTAAAAACTCTCAAAGTTTACTTGATTGACAGCAGCAGTTTCCTGTTTCACTATGTCTAAAAAAAGACATCCCTAAGGTGATATCTCATACCATCAACGCTATAAGTAACAAAGCACGTTATTCAGTGTGGTAGGGCTTTACAAAACATTTGTCAATCTTTGGAAGAGTTTGTCCTATATTGTAGGGTGGAGTAAGGAGGAAGTGCATGGCTGTCTAATCCTCTCATCATACATTGATTTGGCTTTGGAGAAAGCATGGTTTTTGTGACTTCCTTTTGTTTTGCCAAAAACTCTCACAAAGTGTACATTTTAGTCAAAATTCTCTGGCAGGGAATAGGTTGTCTGTCAATATTATGTTCTCTGATGGCACACTTATTGATTCATGATTTCATTTACTGTAAACATGTAATGTCGAAGTAGAGCTGTTGAGTAGCTTGCTCTGAGACACTACCAACACACCCACAGTTGATTAAGTTGATTAGTCTCTCAGAGGGTTGTTGAATTATTCTTTCCCCAAATTGTCTGTTCCCACATAAGTAGTTCATCACATCTTACTCTTCTTTCATTATGTCATCATAATTGGACATTCTGTCCCATCCTCTTTGGGGGTGAGGTTGGGGTTGGGTTCTTCACCTAAAGCTGTAAGAATAGGATGAGTCCAAGTAGTGATTGAGTTAGTGGGATGCACTGGAACTCCCTCAATCCATGTTCTTCTATTTGTGAAAGAAACCATGACAACTGAATTTGACATTTGGCTAGATTACATTATCCTGGGCGGACTGTATGTGATTTAAAGAAGCCACAACCAACAAATGCTATTTGGGTCACAAACTGTCATCTTATGTATTAACTTTAACTTTAACTTATGACAGTACCTTTGAAAGCTAGTAGCTTAGAACTCTAAAAGTGAATCTAGTGAGTCTTCTAGATTATTGTTAGGGATTAAAATTGCTGTCAGGATTAGGATGTCTATAATGTTTCAGTCAATGTTAGGGTTGTGTGTATGTTTCTTGGTGTTACTGCTTGTGTTAGTGTATGTAATGCCAGGAGATTTGTGTTTTGGGATCCCACCTGGTCCTTGTACTTTCCTCCTCTTTATGTACACCATCACCATTACCACTGTCAGGATCACAACCAGGACTGCAATGGACCCATAACATACAACTGTTTTCAAGATGTCCATATGTAGTCCACTATCATCTACCAAAGAGAAGATATTGTCACTGAAGTACCATAGATGGAAGAATAACTCAAGGTTCACACAGTCATACACCTTCAATAGTGCAGACTTTAATTTTACATGAATATCCACAAGCTGGAGTTTCACGTGTACCATCTAGATTTGCAGAACTGAAACGGAAGCAGAACCTCTGACCAAACTATGGCTGCCAGGCAACAGTAACCCACAAAGAGGACAGAAACCGTTGTAAGCCCGGAAAATACCAGTTAACCACTTCCTTCTTTGAACACGTATATGCTGCAAGTAAATTCATTTCAGTAGTATATATATATATATTTGTATTTTTTTTAAGTTTCACTCATCTATGGGTTTTACAGTGATATAGTCACTTACCTTCAAAATGGAGTTCGATCCTCCTGTCCCCTAATCCCAAACCATTGCTGTCATAATATTGAAAAATGTAAACACCCAGATCGGTGCTTGACACGTTGGTCAGCATGAAAGTGCCATTGTCAATGAAGAAGTTAGATCTTCCTTTAGCGGTTCCCTGCATGTTTATGAGGTCTCGTTTCATGCTGAACACCTCTGTGGGGTCAGTGGAGATGTTGCGCTTCAGCGTGAGCTCATGTCCCCTGGAGCTGTTCATCAGTTGGATGTACACAGTCCCACCAGGAGAAACAACACACTTAGAGATCTGAATAGCGTTGCAGCTGGTCACCATAGCTGGAAGGGGTAAGAAAGGAGGAGAGATAGAGGGAAAGAGTGAGGTAGGGATAGGGGGGGGGGGGGGGGGAGGGGGGTTAGGGAAGGGTAAGGAGAATCACTGTACCTGGCATATCTTTGCTTCTACTTTTAAATTGTAATCTTCTAATCGAGACTTGAATTGAAAAGCTCATCATCTTGTTTAAGAAACTTTCGATCACTGTCAACTGTTTTCTAATGAGTTCAGTTAGCTGAATGGTCTTGACATTATTTTTTGTGCTGATGAGGGGAACATTTTAATTAAATGTGACTTATGTATTTCCTAGACTATAAAGAAGAATTTGTAAGGCACTTACCATGACTTTCTTCAATGATTGTCACAAACAGTCCAAGAAACAACAGTCCAGTCATGACCAACTAAAAGAACGGGCTGTTGGAAAAGAAAAACCTTACTTTATAAATCCTGAGTACAGAGAAACTATGCAGTATAACTGGTGAAGTGTTGAAGGTGTGTAGACCGCCTGAAACTGGGTGGATGCTTTCTCCTCTGCAGTTTAAGTGTGAACTTCCACTTCTCTGTCACTCAACAAATTTGTTGCCACGCAACAGGATTTTAAACCTTTAGGGCGGGGTTACTTAATAGGGATACTCCGGTCCGGATTCGGACCCGGACCAGTAGAATTTAGTCATGATCCTAATTGATTTGCTAACGGTACCCGTTTCTTCCTTAGCAAAAATCATGGCGTGCTCTAAACCCGATAAAAAGCGAAACGCTGATTCCGAAAATCACGATGTGTTTAATCTGCAATGAGACAGTTGCCCAAAAGTGCTATTGTAAAACGTCACTATGACACAAAGCAGGGACACTTTGAACAAAATTACCACCAGAACTCTGAGGTAAGGGCCAGAAAAAAAATCACTGTTCCGGACCCTGGACTGAACAACTGGAAAGTTGGTGAGTGGACCTTTTGGGTTTCTAATTGAGTACCCCTGCTTTAGGGACTGAATCAAATAGTAGTTGTACTGAACGACTTGAATTAGTCACCTGAACTTTAACTGTCATTCCAGTTGACTGATGACCTTCCATTGCAACAAACTTGTAACAAACCCAGCTCTTTTACGCCATCCTGTGATAATCATTTTTAAAAACAAAAAAGGAAGTATTCATGCATTATGTTACTGATGTCTTTAATTCAGTAGGACATGGTGATGTTATTTTGGTGTCTATTGTAATAGGGGGGAGTCGAGCTGCTCGTCAGATCTGCCCTTCACTGGTAGTTGATCCTGGGACCCCTGACCTGCAGCTATGCCAACGACAAGCTAGTTATTTGCTGGTGCGAGTGGTCTGTATACATATTTGAGAGTCAGTTTAGCCAATTCACGTCCCCTTCAGAACAATTTCTACTTTCATTTATGACATATACATTAACAAAAAGGTTTGCTTTTCTTAGTTCAAACTAGTGGATCACCCTCTACATGATTCTCATATTAACTGTAAAATAAATGTATCTAAAGCTTATTTGAACTGTCAAATATGACATCAACTTAACTTAAAAGCATTTATTTTCTTTGGACAAAAGGTGCATGCACCGCCATTTACTGTGGTGGAATTTGAGACTGGTCACGGCCTGCCAATATTATAGCCTGTCCTCTTCCACAACCCAGTGTCCTTCAGAAACCTAACTAATACCCTCCTCACCTGGTCCCACCCTTCCTCCCCTCCCACCACCACACTTAGTTCCTACCCCCACCCAACCTCTCTGAGCTTCTCATGCCACATTTCCCTGTCTATATCATACACTTCACAATATATCAACACAGACTCCACACTCTCCTCCACCATGCACCCCTCACACAGTGATGTACCATACTTTCCTGTAATCCTCAATGTTCAGCCCTGTGGCCCCAAAACGTGGCCAATTCCTCACCACTTCCTGCATCTGACACCCCAGTAACCACTTCTTTTGGTTTCCTCCCACAAGCAAAATGATTTCCATACAGCCCCTATAGTTCAAGAAAAGAGTTCAAATGAAAATCTGCTTAATCTATTGGTCAGGAGGGGAATGACTTGAGGGGGGGTCATTGATTTTTCTTCATTTTGCTCTCCAGTTCACAAGTTCAGTAATCACACCATAGATTGAATGGATAGCTTTTATTGAAGCAGAGCTGGTAGCGGAGCCAAGCCCGATGGTGGAGGAGGCTGGTAGCAGAGCCGAGCCTGGAGCGGTTGGTGGAGGCCGGTAGCAGAGCAGGCAGTGAGGGGGAGCTGTGCAGTGGGAAAGCAACTTGCAGAAGAAGTTGATGCTGCCAAGGTACACAAGGATAGTGGAAGTGCAGATGGAGAGGTGTATGTGTGCGTGGAATGAAGCTTGGAGGATGGCCTCTTGGGTGTGGAGTGAAGGTTGTGGAGGGGTGCCGTCATGGGAAGATGGTACAGGAAACGGAGGATCCGCAATTAGGAAGGGGTCCGCTTCTTGTGCCAAGAGTGAATTTCTGGATGGAGAGACGGGAAAGGGAGATAGTTTAATAGCGAGGAGGGCTGGTAGAGAGCCGAGTCTGATGACAACAACATGCTAGCACAGGGACCAGAGGAATGGAAGATACTTTATACAGAACTCTTAATTAACAAAGGGGAGTTTGGTCACATTCTTCCATGCTGATGCGTATTAGTTTGATTGGAGAAGGAGGAGTCTTGGTGTGCCACCTTCCTCCCAAACTTTAGTTAACTACATGCTCTAATGGTCCTTCCCTTTGGGACTTATTTCATTTTCCCAATGTATGTTTCATGTTTTGGCTCCCGCAATGTATGGGGCTATCTCGTTGTTATAATCAGTGACCTGTGCTCTTTTGTAAAGCTCTCTTTTGGAAGTCGCTTTGGATAAAATGCATAAATGTAAATAAAGTGCATTAATAGTCTGGGTTTTGTTCACAGTTTTTGTTTAAGTTCTCAAAAAATCCTACTTCCTACTGAAAAAACTGGATGTGTTAAAATACTACAGTCTGAGGAATTCTCAAATTGATGGAGTTAGGCCTGAAAGGGTTAAAGTTAAAGTGCAAGGGTGTACCAGTGGATTTTTTTTTCCGGATGTTGTTGACTAGAGGGTGAATCTACACGAGCGGGAATCCGCAGCAATGTGGGCTGTGAGGGAGAGCTCGTCATCCATGGTCAGCCCGAGGTTCCTGGCAGAGTATGACGGGGTCACCGTCGCGGATCCCAGGGTGATTGAGAGATCGTGTGAGACGGAGGGTTTGGCCGGGATGATGAGGAGTTCTGTTTTGGCGAGATTTAGCTGGCGGTGGTGCTTGGTCATCCAGGCGGAGATGTCTGTGAGGTAGGCTTCGATCCTAGCTGAGATCCCCGGGTCATTCGGGGGGAACGACAGGTACAGCTGCGTGTCGTCAGCGTGGCAGTGGTAGGAGAAGCCATGGGAGGTGATGATTGGTCCAAGCGAGGTGGTGTACAGGGAGAAGAGGAGGAGTCCAAGGACGGAGCCCTGAGGGACACCAGTGGAGAGCTGGCGGGGGCCTGACACTTTGCCTCCCCAGGACACCTGGTAGGAAATTCCCGACAGGTAGGATGAGATCCACTGAAGTGCAGTGCCAGTGATGCCCATCTCAGAAAGTCTGGCGAGCAGGATTTGATGGTTAACCGTATCAAATGATGCAGAAAGGTCCAGCAGAATGATGACGGATGACCTCAAAGCCGCTCTGGCAGACTGGAGGGCAGTAGTGACTGAGAGAACAATAGACAGACATAGAACAATATGAAAGCATCATATGGTAAGAGGCCCATATACCCTGTGTTATGGCCACAGCCACAGCCACGGCCTGGTCCCTGTCCCTTTTACACCCCCTGCTGGTTCTCCTGTTTTATCCTGACTAGACCCTCCACACCTGCCGTCCATTACCTCATCATCCTGCGATACTTCAACCCGGCTTTCCAACCACTCTTGTCAGATCGTTGTCACAGCTACTGTGGTAGTATGGACTTTTAGACCCTCAAGTATTACTTGGATTATTGCATTCTCTAAACCTGTTCTTCTTTGTGCCCAGGATCATCATCTGTGTACCTAGTACCTGCCTGTCGACACGCTGGTTCACAACCTCAAGTCTACACCCCAATAAAATCACTTGGACTTACTTTTGTCTCAGTGTATCTGTGCTGCGTTTGGGACCACTGCACTACACCGCAACACCCTGACACTGCATCGGAATACCCCATGTCCCATGAGTCCAAAGAATTAAAATATTTCAGTTTTGAACTCCTGCCTTGCCTCTCTCCTTGAGTTTGGGTCCTCCTCCTGCACTCACCCAACACAGTTTCTTTATCCTCACCTAAAAAGGAAACAAAACTCAAACTCCAATGGTTGATTCTCATGCATGGCTAAAGTACTTAATCCTTGTCTTGATTCCAACAAATTGATGAATTGTTTTACCCTTGCAATGCAATTAACAGCCTCTGTTTATTGTATAATTTGAAACTTCTCGTTGGTTCATCTCCACAGAACAAACTTTGTTCCCTTTGTGTTAAGGCAAAAACTGTTAACTAAAGACTTGGGTTGTAAGATCTGAGTAATGGGGTTGTGATCCTGTATGAGTTAACATAGTACTTTGTAGGGAATTTCATAAACAAATGAGCTTCTCATTCATAGTTCATCATACATGAGCACGCTCATGACCTTTGCTGTCAAACATTCAATCCACTTGCAGTAAAAAAGGACAAAATAATACAGGTGAAAATTAAAACAAGTACCTTCAATTCATACAGCATTTTATTTGAATAAATCAACAAATACCATTACTCAAACATCTGCATGTCTAATTACAGGAATACTGTATGTGACTGTAAGTCTCATTTCTTTAATCCTCTCATCTGCAAGGCATAACTAGAAAGATATCTCACACTCATCTTCACACTCACACTTCCCCTTAGCAATGAAAGGATCAACAGTGTATTCAACCATGTCTAAAAACTCTCAAAGTTTACTTGATTGACAGCAGCAGTTTCCTGTTTCACTATGTCTAAAAAAAGACATCCCTACATCATACCATCAACTCATATAAGTGATATCTCATACCATCAACACTATAAGTAACAAAGCACGTTATTCAGTGTGGTAGGGCTTTACAAAACATTTGTCAATCTTTGGAAGAGTTTGTCCTATATTGTAGGGTGGAGTAAGGAGGAAGTGCATGGCTGTCTAATCCTCTCATCATACATTGATTTGGCTTTGGAGAAAGCATGGTTTTTGTGACTTCCTTTTGTATTGCCAAAAACTCTCACAAAGTGTACATTTTAGTCAACATTCTCTGGTGGGCAATAGGTTGTCTGTCAATATTATGTTCTCTGATGGCACACTCTTATTGATTCATGTAGAAGCAGAACAGGTGAGTATGTAGCTTGCTCTGAGACACTACCAACACACTCACAGTTGATTAAGTTGATTAGTCTCTGAGAGTTGTTGAATTATTCTCTCCCCAATTTGTCTGTTCCCACATTTGTAGTTTCTCACATCTTACTCTTCATTCATCATGTCATCATAGTTGCACATTCTATCCCATCCTCTTTGGGGGCGGGGTTGGGTTCTTCACCTAAAGCTGTAAGAATAGGATGAGTCCAAGTAGGGATTGAGTTAGTGGGATGCACTGGAACTCCCTCAATCCATGTTCTTTTATTTGTGAAAGAAACCATGACAACTGCATTTGACATTTGGCTTGATTACATTATCCTGGGCGGACTGTATATGATTTGAAGAAGCCACAACCAACAAATGCTATTTGGGTCACAAACTGTCATCTTAACTTGTGACAGCACCTTTGAAAGCTAGCAGCTTAGAACTCTACAGGTGAATTTTGATGTCTTCTAGATTATTGTTAGGGATGAGAATTGCTGTCAGGACTGGGATGTGTATAATGTTTCAGTCAATGTTAGGGTTGTGTGTACGTTTCTTGGTGTTACTGCTTGTGTTAGTGTATGTAATGCCAGGAGATTTGTGTTTTGGGATCCCACCTGGTCTTCGTATTTTCCTCCCCTTTATGTACACCTCCACCATTACCACTGTCAGGATCACAACCAGGATTGCAAAGGACCCATAACGTATAACTGTTTTCAAGATGTCCACATGAGGTCCACTATCATCTACCAAAGAGAAGATATTGTCACTGAAGTACCATACATAGAAGAATAACACAAGGTTCACACAGTCATACACCTTCACCTACCTGTAAACCTTAGGTTTACATTAATATCTACAAGCTGGTGTTTCACGTGTATCATCTAAGTTTGCAGAACTGAAACGGAAGCAAAACCTCTGACCAAACTGGCTGCCAGGCAACAGTAACCCGCAAAGAGGACAGAAACCGTTGTGATCTTTGCTTCCACCACAGTTAACCACTTCCTTCTTTGAACACATATATGCTGCAAGTAAATTAATGTCAGTAGTATATATATATATATCATTTTTTTTCACAGACCAAGCTTCACTCATCTATGGGTTTTACAGTATTATGGTCACTTACCTTCAAAATCGAGTTTGATCATCCTGTTCCCTATTGCCAACCCATTGCTGTCATAATATTGAAAAATGTATACACCCAGATCGGTGCTTGACACGTTGGTCAGCATGAAAGTGCCATTGTCAATGAAGAAGTGTGATCTTCCTTTAGCGGTTCCCTGCATGTTTACGAGGTCTCGTTTCATGCTGAACACCTCTGTGGGGTCAGTGGAGATGTTGCGCTTCAGCGTGAGCTCATGTCCCCTGGAGCTGTTCATCAGTTGGATGTACACAGTCCCACCAGGAGAAACAACACACTTAGAGATCTGAATAGCGTTGCAGCTGGTCACCATAGCTGGAAGGGGTGAGAAAGGAGGAGAGATAGAGGGAAAGAGTGAGGTAGGGATAGGGGGGGGGAGGAGGGGGGTTAGGGAAGGGTAAGGAGAATCACTGTACCTGGCATATCTTTGCTTCTACTTTTAAATTGTAATCTTCTAATCGAGACTTGAATTGAAAAGCTCATCATCTTGTTTAAGAAACTTTCGATCACTGTCAACTGTTTTCTAATGAGTTCAGTTAGCTGAATGGTCCTGACATTATTTTTTGTGCTGATGAGGGGAACATTTTAATTAAATGTGACTTATGTATTTCCTAGACTATAAAGAAGAATTTGTAAGGCACTTACCATGACTTTCTTCAATGATTGTCACAAACAGTCCAAGAAACAACAGTCCAGTCATGACCAACTAAAAGAACGGGCTGTTGGAAAAGAAAAACCTTACTTTATAAATCCTGAGTACAGAGAAACTATGGAGTATAAGTGTTGAAGGTGTGTAGACCTCCTGAAACTGGTTGGATGCTTTCTCCTCTGCAGTTTAAGTGTCAACTTTCACCCAACAAATTTGTTGCCACGCAACATGATGTAAACCCTTCAGGGTCTAGCCTAAATCAAATAGTTGCACTGAACAACTTGAATTAGTGACCTGAACATAAACTGGAATTACAGTTACCTGATGACCTTTCAGTGCAACAAACTTGTAACAAACCCAGCTGTTTTTATGCCATCCTGTGATAATCATTTTTAAAACCCAAAAATAATGTGCTCATGTATTGTGTGTAATGCAGCGCAAACAGACAAAACACGGTACTACACACCCTTCTCCTACCCCCGACAAGAGAAAGGGTTTTCCCCCTTTTCTTATGTTCAGGTAGCCTGGTTGCCAGCCCAACTTAGCCCCGCCCGAAAAAAACATTTGGTCGGGAAGTTGGGTCTGGGGTAGATCGGTTGTAGCCTGACGTTGTCATACTCATAATTCTAGTCAGAATATGAGTCTGAGAACTCTCCGTTGGGCTTTGACTACAGGGCATGTTTCAAACGAGCCTGGAAAACAAATGCCTCTTTGCTCAATTGGATAGATCTACAACCAATCAGAGCAACAGAGTATGTGACGTATGTTAAGCACCGCATAGTTGTTGTCAACAGAACTAAACTACAAGTAGACTTGAAGTATGCTTGAAGAATGAATACAAACGATTTTTGCCGGTGTTGTAAAATTAATTTAAGGGTAAGGGGAGTACTTGTTCACACAGTCAACCTTTTTGAGCGAAACAATAAAGGGCAATGCATATACGAACAAGTTCTCCGTTTAGGATTACAACTCCACAAAAGAAAAGGAGAAACCACAATGGCCACTAGGTTTTCATTGTGTCCCATCTTCTTCGCGACCATCAGGGCCAGCTGATAAATTAAACTTTTACCGAATCCGTAGGAAGGACGGCAAAAACATATTTTCCATCGACAAATGCCTTGATTGCGTCTCTCTGTTCCTCTTTCAAAATTAATGCGCTGTCGATGTCTTCTAAAACAGACTCGATGGCAGACATAACATTCCAGATCTCCAGCGGTAGCCATGTTTATACAAAACAAATTCAACTTAAGCGCTGTTTTGTGACGTGGGTGATTACGTTACTGTTGATCATCTGTCCATCATCGTATAAAGCCCGCCCTGGCAATTTCATTGGTTCGCCCAGATTCTGGTTTTCTGTAGTTGGTCCCCAATAGGAGACCCTCCAGACCCAACTTCCCGACAAAATTTTCTTTTGTGCGGGGAGAAGTTGGGCTGGCAGCCAGGCTAGATCGGTTGGGGCAGAGCCATAGAAAATTTTTCTATGGCTCTGGGTTGGGGAAAAACTATATCCGAACAAGAGCTGTTTCGGACCAATCAAATTGTCAGGGAGGGCTTAATACGATGATGGACAGATGATCAACAGTAACGTAATCAACCACGTCACCAAGGAGCGCTTGGGTTGAATTCAAACAACATATTACGTTGCTCTGATTGGTTGTAGGTCTATCCAATTTAGCGAAAAGGCATTTTTTTCCAGGTTCAGTTAAAACACGCCCCATACTCACAGCCAAGCGGAGCGTTATCAGACTCATATTCTGACCAGAATTATGAGTATAACAATGTCAGGCTAATCTTCAGGAGAATCTTCAAAGCTTCTGGCGCAGCATGGTGTCAGAAGGTAGACCAAAATGGTCTTGGCCCAAGCCTTTATGGGGCCTTAAGCAGAATGAATTTGGGGGCACCTCGGTGACGCTGTATATGTAAAATATATATAATTTTTAATTAAGATGTAATTTCATGTGCTCTTGGGGGCCCTCTGGTGGCCACAGGGGCCCTAAGCAGCCACTTAGTACCCTTATGCCTTGGGCTGGCTCTGGGTCTTACCATATGGAGACAAAAGAGCCTGAGGAAAACTAACTTACAGACTCATAAAGTTTCACACCTATATGTGAATCTCAAGGAAACACCCACTGGAGTAACTGACCAATGAAAGGGGGGTTCTCAAGGAAACACCCCTTTTCTCTTGGATTATACATTTACATTCAGTTATTTAGCAGACGCTCTTATCCAGAGCGACTGACATTCCCCCCGAAGCAAGTAGGGTGAAGTGCCTTGCCCAAGGACACAACGTCATTTGACAAGGCCGGGAATCAAACTGGCAACCTTCAGATTACTAGCCCGACTCCCTCACCGCTCAGCCACCTGACTCCCTCACCGCTCAGCCACCTGACTCCCTTATTATAAAAACCTACAACGCACAGTCACGCCTCGCTTTTTTCGTAAGGATTCATCTGAAGTGTTCGCGACATGTCTAACCTATTCTTCTCAATCAGCAAACTCACTGCCAGAAGGAGCTTTGAAGAAAGATTCCCTTTGTTCTATACTATGGACCAGTTGACGACAACAAACTGGTCCATACTATGGATGGACTATCCGCTTAATCCATTGATCGGGAGGGGAATGACTTGAGGGGGGTCATAGATTTTTCATGTGACTATTGCATAGGCTCAGTACTGTGCAACAGTCACATTAAAAATGAACGAGATTCATACACAAAGACCTAGTCGATCACCAGTTGGGTGAATTAAGTAAATACTGTATACTTAATTAAGCTGACTGATAACCATCTCAGACCATTTTACTTCAATTGTACAGTTGTTTGGCAGACGATAGACTATTTTGGGAGAAAACACTTCCTCCATAAAATACAGTAGGCTACATCATGACAGTTTGTCAGCAATAAAGCCCATTTCCTTTGCTGGGCTCTATGTAGATAGGACAACGACATACACTCTCTGTGTTTGTGTACCTGATGTCTGCTTCTGCAATAGTGCTGGAATCAACTCACTCATTATGTATTTGTCCCCTGTGTACATACAATATATGTTAACTGCCTGAGATAAAAATGTATCAGTCAGATGTGTACAAATATTTCTGTTAAGGTGAAAGGTAACTGGCTCAGAAGGCACTGTTGTGACACCTTCTTTGAATCTCCTTCTTTCCAGTTTTTATTTGTGTAATTGCATACATTTGTATGTTTTATTAGAAACCTAAACATGTGTTTTCTGAAGTCCTCTCACTCATCCTTTCTGTCTCAGTATGTTTAGGTGGAAAGGGTTATTTCTCATCATTCAGTATCTCTCAGCTTTATTTGACAAGTCCTATAATGGTTTGATATTAGGTCTTCACACACAAACACACATAAGGGTACTCTAGGAATACTGTATACAATATATGTTCTGTATATTGTTATGAGACATTAAGGTTTCCCAATACATTTCTCCATTAATTGGATTTATGTATGTCATCAAATGAATGTGGTAGTACTACACTTTTGCTTTTGGCATCAAGAGCCTTCTACTATCCTGAGTGAGTCCACCGGATTTGTCGACTAGAGACAATTTGACCTGTTTACTGGGTTTCTACTAAAAAACACAAATTCAGTTTTTCTTCATTTCAAATGAGAGGGCATACAGCAGACACTGTATACATTCATCATTTGCCCAAAAAGTAATTGGACCTCTTCAACTTACAAATTTAGGCAAGAGACGTTTCGGCAGAAAGGGAAAGAGGGGGACAGTAGGAGAGAGAGACCAAGATGACAGTACACACTACTCTGAATATACAGTAAAAATTAATAAGGATAACATACCTTAAGAATGGATGGAAGGGTTATCCAAATAGCTTTATTAAATCAAAAGAGTAAATATTTCAGTATAACACCATCAAGGGAACGAGGTAGTCACCTCTTGTCTTCATATTAAAAATAGCTATCAAATGTTCATCATGAAACACACACAGACCAACTGTAAACGGTAAATCAAAGCATCACCTGTAAGATTTCTAATTCTATGATGTAAAAAAGTAACAATTTATTCTGTAAACAAAAGTTATGTTTTAACATTCAAAATCCTCATCATATTCTGTTGGACATGATCCTGGTATTGAGTTTTCTGAAGAATGACCTGGTTTTGGACAGATTATATTTCTTCTTGCTGTCCTTACTTTTCTTGTGGTAGACTCCGTCCCAGTTATCTTCATCCTCGTCCCCCACCCAGGGTCCCCACGCCCCCCCGTTCAGCTCCGGGTTGGCCCTCGGGTCCTCGGCGGGATACCGCACCGGCACTGCGGTGCGGTTATAGAACGCTAACCTGGCTAGCAGCTCTTTGACCACATCTGGTCGCTTCTCAGCCTGGTCGTAGCGTTCGTAGGGATCGCCTGAGATGTTGAACAGCCAGACGGACTTCTGCGGCTGGATGTGGCGCTCCAGGTTCCACCAGCCACCAGGGAAACCCGGGAGCATCTGCGGGGGCGTCCAGTCTCCGTAGCCAGGGTCTCCTGTCAGGAGCTTCCAGTCTCCTGCTCGGATGGAGGCCTGGACCGCCGTGTTCCAGATCCCAAAGCCTCCCTGCCAGGATCCGCTGCGCGCCAGGTTGTACAGAGGGTCGATGTTGTGGAGGATCTCCTGCCGGGGTGACTCCTTCCCCTCGCTAATCGCCCCCCACATGTTGTAACCGTCCAGCCCATCCGACAGGGACATGTTGCCTCCAGCCAGACCCACCAGGGTGGGGTACCAGTCAGTGATGTGAACCAGCGCCTTGCTCACCCTCTTCTTTCTCCTCAACAAGGGGCTGTGGACGAACCCCAGTCCCCTCACTCCGCCCTCCCAGTAGGTGCCTTTTCGGCCCCTCAGCGGCCAGTTGCTACCTCCTGAGAACGGCTGGCCGCCGTTGTCAGTGGAAAATATGATAACGCTGTTCTGGTAGTAGCCGTACTTGCGCAGGGCGTAGGTCACGTTACGCACCGCCTCATCCACGGCCGACACCATGGCTGCGTACTTCCTGCGTGCCACGTTGCCTAGCGACCGGTAGGGATAGATGTACTCCCGTGGAGACTGCAGGGGGGTGTGGACCGCCTGGAAGGACAGGAAGATGAAGAGCGGCTGGGCCTGGGGGTCGTGGGACGCCAGGATCTTCCTCACCCTCTGGGTGTACAGGTGGGTGGAGTACTTTCCCCCTTGTCCCCACGCCACTGTCTCGCCCTCGTGGAGGTCGAAGCCACACACTCCTAGGCCGTCGCAGGAAGCGTAGGTGTAGTAGTCGACGCTGCCCGTCAGCGAGCCAAAGTACGTGTCGAAGCCACGACGAGTGGGCAAGCACTCTTTCTTGTAGAAGCCCAGGTGCCACTTGCCCACCATGTGTGTGGCGTAACCAGCCTCCTGGAGCCTGTGGGGCAGGGTGACCTGGTCCAGAGGCAGGCAGTTGGGCTGCCGGGGCCGGATGATAGAGTGCTGGAGGCCAGTGTGGATCTGGTACCTAGGGACAGTAAGCCAACAAGCTGTGGTGGATGTAGTAACTGAAGAATGTCATTGTTGGCGCAAAAGCAATAATAACTATATTTTTGGTAAATGAGTAACAGTCTGGCCCAAAGAAGCAGTAGACTCTTTTTTAAGGAGAAAATTCCATTTGATTAACAAAAGATTAAACATAAAAATTGAGCCTATATTTGGCCTACATAATTTGAGTCAAACTTAATGTAGACTTGTCAAACAAATAGGCAACTTATGAACAACCTAAGTCCTTGTAATTGACCAGTAATGTGGGTGGGTGACAAGCGGAATCCCAGTCTGACAAACAGTAGCGGTTTTAGGCAAAGGCGAACCAATTTCCCAAGTGCATAAAATTACGTAACTGAACCCTCCAGCTATCCTTGAGATTTAAACACACTACCAGCAGAGGGCACCAACAACGATGCGTCATTTGTCCGCGTTTTGGTTTGCGCCCCGGTAAGGGGGGAGGGGGGGGCAGGTTGGCGATCCCGGGGGGAGGGTGCAAACCGTGCCTCTTGCACCGGGGCGCCAAATGTGCCAGGACCGCCACTGTTGACAAATGTAAAATAATATATTCATAATTAATCATATGAATCAAGTATTCTGTAGTAAGATGCACATTTACCTGCCAGTGATTAGCTGACTGCGGGAAGGAGTACAAATGGGTTGGATGTAATAATTTTCCAGCTTCACTCCATCTGCGGCAAGCTTGTCCAGTGTTGGCGTCCTGATGTCAGAGCCGTGGTAACCGATGTCGTTGAAACCCTGGTCATCCGTCATTATAAAGATGATATGTGGTGGCTGTGGTACCGGTAACTGGTCTCCAAAGTTCGGTACGGGTTTGTTCTCGACTTGATTTGGGCTCACCCAGTCCCACGACAGGTAACCGAGGCTGAGCAAACTGACCACGGAGAATCCTGTTAAAGCTGACGCTGCCATTATTGCGCGCGGTTGAATGTTCGCCTATAACCTACCCATGGGAAAATATATTACTATTGTATAACGCGGTGTCTTCGTAAATGATGAAAGCATGACGCAAATGTATTTCCACTGTCAACTAAGTACGTTATGTTGTGTGACATCAGAGGTCCATCGACTGCACTGGTGTGTCCAGCTCTTCTCGCGCAGGTAATGATGCTTGGTTATCACGCGCGCAACTACCTCCTTTGCTTACGTGGGTAGAATGTTTCAACTCCTTAGAAAGCGTTTCTCTTTCCCCAGTGGTCGTATTAACCCCGCCCGATTGACTTGCACTGGTTCATTGAAACAGGAACCCCATAGCTCCCCTCATATGCTGTATATAGCCTACCACAGTCTCTCTTTGTCATATAAACAGACACACACGCCTACTAATTCTGGCATACATTTGCTCAGTGGAATTGAAGTAATGGACTCCATTAATCGCAGATCCCAACAACGGGCCACATGGGTTTGCAGTTAATATTGTGTTCTGTTCAACTACTTGCATTGCTGTTTCACGCATGTATGTTTTAAACTGTATTTTAGTATGTGCCTCTATAGAAAATGCATTAATACTGGTATTCTCTAAGGATGATACTGACTTTGTTACCAAGACTGCAAGTAAGAGGGCCTAACATATAAAAACATTTATTGGGGGGATTCAAGGGGCAGTTATGGGGCCTCTTGTAGGCACAATCAGAGACAGTGTTCTGAGCTCTGGGTTCACAGACACTCTTTCTTTCTTCCTTCTTTTTAGGGAGAGTTGCCTTCAGGTACCCCGTTGCCTTCTGGCAGGCGTTACCGCAGCATCCGGTCGCGCACACGCAAACTGGACAACAGTTTCTACCCAAGGGTCATCAGGCTTCTCAATGGACACTGATATGGACATTTTTACTGCACACTAGTCACTTATACACTGTCACTTTCAGCTACTGGTTGCTCTTTCAGTAACATTGCACTACTGTACCTCGCCACCAGGCTCCTGTTTGGTCATTGACAAAGTCACTGATCTGTAAATTTGCACTACTGCACTGTACTCCATTTAGGTTAGATTAGTTTATAGGGTTGTAACAGGTTTTTTTTTTTTTTTTTTGGTATTAGGGTTAGTATAGCGTACTATTTATTGTTATCTGTAATTTAGGAAGTTTTAGTGTTAGGGTTAGTATAGTCGTTTATTTATTGCTATCTGTATATTTAGGAAGTTCACTTATCTAAGCTCAGCATAGATGTAAATTTGTTCTGTGTACTTATATGTTATGTTATGCCAAGTGCTTGCGTTGTCTTGTCTTAAGAATTTCAGTGCCCAGTCTAACCTTGTGTTGCTCTGTGCACCTGACAAATAAAAGACTTGAACTTGAACTTGAACTTGAGGTCTGAGGGGGACCAGAGTCTAAGACACCGGCCTTACACACATGCACTCATGATAACATCTACTAGCTGGCCACCGTCAAAGAGCCACTCGACCAGGCAGGAAATCACCTTGACTGAGTCTTTAGTGATCCTGTATGTGTAAAAGGATTTTTGCCTACGGCTTTTTGGCAACATTTCAGATTTCCTCTTGATTGACTGAAATGGGCTGACTAGTTTACATTTACGTTTAGTCATTTAGCAGACGCTCATAAGAGCGACTTACAGTAAGTACAGGGACATTCTCCCCGAGGCAAGTAGGGTGAAGTTCCTTGCCCAAGGACACAACGTCCGTGCACCGGCCGGGAATCGAACTGGCAACCTTCAGATTACTAGCCCGATGCTCTCCCCGCTCAGCCACCTGACTCCCTAGACTAGTACTTAAACAACAACATTAAACGGTATTGAAAAGGGAAATAAAAAAGAGAAAAACTTTACAGTGAAGCTTCTAAACAGTTTTAGCAAAACTGTACTAAAACCACTACAAGTCACTGGGAAAAAGGCAACAGCAAATGTATAATTTGGGTGGTACAGTGAACCTTTTTTGGCTATAAAAGAGCAGAACTGGCAGATGGTGATTGTAGTTCTTGGGAAAAAGTTAGGGCAGACTCGTGGGGGAATGTAGGGACCTCCTCGAAGGGCACAGGGCTTGTTAGGTTTACTCTGTAGCCAAGGTGGGCTGTGCTAGTCATTCATGAGCGTCGCAGTGGAAGGCAGGTCACGGCGGGAGAAAGAGGGAGAAAAGGGAGTGAGCTGCACCTGGGGTTTACGCTTTCCATGTTTGTTGACTTAGGGTTACTGAGCTTTCTTCAAGTGAGGGGATCAGGGCCCTGGATAGAGATGTGTCATCGCAAAAGCTACACCAACACCACCAGTTACTTCCCTTTCTCATACAGGGTTACGAAGATCAGGAAGTGGCTTAACACAGATCCTGTGCTAAATACATTTGCAAATAAGAACTCAGCATATAAACCATCAGAGAGACATTGGAGTAATTTTCATGACATCAATGTGAGACTGTTTCTCCAGGGAATCTTCTTGGTGGATGTCTGTATTGGTAGTGACTGCAGGCCTAACTCTGATATGCCAGGGGAATAAAATAACTAACTGTACAAATAAAGTATACAATGATCAATATTCTGTTTCAGAGGCACTCATTTATTGTCAGTTAGTCAGTTCTTTTGAGATGTCTTCTATATTTGGGACACCAACTGTCTGCTTAATGATTGTAAGTTTGGAACATAACTAACTTTACAATACTCCCATAAGGCAACCTTACAAGCCCCAAACAGCAGCACATATACAGTATACTTTTTTAATGAATTTGTATGTTTTAATTTGATGTTGACACAATGTCAAAATGAGGGTCGCTGTAAATGCCAGTGCCAGGATTTATAATTCACTAAGTGTGGGGTAAAAAGATCAAGGTTTCGGACCCATTTACAGGTGAGGCACTGGAAACAACGATACACCATGTCAGGTAGTGTTCTACTAAATCACATTCTCAGACCCTTTTAATGTGTTGAAGGATACACAACCCAGTGACCTAGTCATTGGCACACAAGGTTAAGAGGATGCACAGAAGTCAGAGCCCAGTTTGCTATGCAGCAAACACATAATAAATTTGGCAACTCAGCTTTGGTTTCATTTGGCTATGCCTGAATTAGATACTCCTGTTTAATATATTTCCGTAGGATATTGTGACTCCTGGTAATCAATCAAAACATCGAAACATTTTTTTATCGTTACTGATGCCATGTTCCTTTTTCAACATTGAGAACATAATCTGGTTCTTGTTTGTTTGTCAAACAATGTCATCTGTGTTTTAGTAAAAAATAACAACAACCCTTTACAATATCCTTTACGACTTCATAATTACTTTTTAATCAAAGATTTCATATTTCACTGAAAGACAATGAAAAAAAAAACAGGGTACCCTAGCTGCGTTCGGCAATCTGACAGAAAGGCCAAAACAAAATAATTAAAACAAAATGTTTCCAAAGAACATACGGCAGTGGGCTCAGGACACTGACATAGAAAACAAAATAAAAATATATAAATGTCCATTCACAATAATCTCTGGCTGATTCTTAAATGTACAGTTTGACTAACAAAACAGGCTACATTTCCAGAATACAGACTCACAACGGTTTCACCAGGGAGCGCACAACTTCATACACTTGTTGCTAACACATGGAAACACTGGCGTTAGCCGCTATAATCCATCGACATCATGTTTCTATTTAGGCCTACTTTTGAACTGACGGATATTTATTTTCCGGTCAGATAAAACGTTAGAGCATATGCCAATAGTTACCCTATCTGAGTTAGTCTGACTGACAACAAATATTTTGTCAGTTAAATGCACCTTAAACGTAGGCTATATGCCAGTCTAACACAAACGCATACACTATCCTATTAGCATCCTACGCAAAAATAATATTTTTGTACGTTTCTGGACTTTTCTGCACTTCCTCCGATGTGCCACAGCAATAATGAGATGAAACGGCAGTTCAGTTGTGAGACGTGCTGCTGCTTCTGTGCTGGTCAGCACCAGATGTAGAGTTTGGCGCAGGAAGAGGCTCTGTTATTGAATATGGTTGGTGTGCGTCTCACCTTGAACACTACCTCCTTTCTAATCGACGCACGCCTTCCAGTAAACCTGCATGTTCTCACTCCCTTTTTTCACTTTTACCCGCCTCCCTCTACCGCCCCTCTCTCTCATTTACTCTGTCTGGTTCCTCTCCTCCTACCTTTCTTGCTCTTTCTTTTTTTCTTTTTCTTTTTTTTCTTCCTGAGAAATTGCAGAAAAGCAGTTTGATCTGTTTTTCCACTGGATGAAAATTGGGTTTTGATGTACATTTAAATTTACATTTAGTCATTTAGCAGACGCTCTTATCCAGAGCGACTTACTGTAAGTACAGGGACATTCCCCCCGAGGCAAGTAGGGTGAAGTGCCTTGCCCAAGGACACAGCGTCATTTGGCACGGCGGGAAATCGATCCGGCAACCTTCTGATTACTAGCCCGACTCCCTCACCGCTCAGCCATCTGACTCCCTTCGATGTTCGATTTTTGCAACTTTCTACATAATGACAGATTCTGAAATATTAGTGACAAGAAACCAATTGTGGTTTAAGCTGCAGTTAATTACCTATAGAATAGAGAGCACTGGTGCACACATGTCAGAGGCTGGCTTTAAGGAATGTAGAAGGTGTGTTTATTTCTGTGAAATATTCAGACCAGCCATTAACAAGGCTGGTCTGAATAAACAGCTGACCCTGCTGCCTGTTTCTTAGGAACCCAGCCCCTGGAAAGGAAAGTTTCCCTGGGTAAAAAAATGAAGGTGCAGTACAGTAGATGATGACCAGTAAAAATGAACAGAGGAAGTATTCTATTTCTAATTTTGCAACATTTTATTCTACCATTAAACTTTGGTGGTCCCTTCCATCAAAACCCTGAGAGTTGGAGTTGAGTCTGCTGTTAAGTAAAATTTGCACCACAGTGTGTGTGTGTGTGTGTGCAAAATCTTGTCCTGGAAGGTGTAAAATCAAGCTTGGTAAGACCAACTCATTAAAACCCACTAAGTTTTGGTGTTGAGTCAATGCTTTCCTTTCCTGGTTCGACTCTTGTGAAAGGGGTTCTTTCAGCCACATGCTTCTAATGACCTTCTTCTTACCTGACAATCTCCCCCAGGTTGACCCCAGGAAACCACCTCACCACCTCCTCTGGCTCTCACATTCACTTCCAGGTGGTCTGTTTCGACTAACTGTCTTTAAAGACTTCACCACATAAGCACCCAAATCTTTTATACCAACCCCGAGGCATCATAGTTCCAGAACTTTTACTCTCCGTCCAACCTTAACCAAACATATCTGCCTGTTAAACCACAATGGCAAAATAGTTATTTTTGTCTGTTTGATTTGTAACTGGATCAATACTTTTTCCTCCTTGTGTCTTCGGGATGTTGATCCTGCTACGATGCTGAGAACAGCTGATGAGGCTGTTCCAAAAACCCACAGGAGAAACACAAATAAATCACACAACGGAATCACCCAGCATTAGAAATACCAATTCATCACATAGCAGATGAAACAAGTAGTGGATGAAACTCAAATAAATCTCAAGTGAGAGACAGGTGAGGTTTCAGCAGAGATGGTAGCTTTGAATTGATTCCATTGCCCCCCCCCTCCTCCTCCTCCCCGCTCACACACACATTTTAAATCAACCCTCAACTTCTTTTACTGCAGCTGATTGTGTGAAATTACTGACATAAAGAATGAACAGGAAACATCACTGTTAACCAGAGAAAAACCATAAGAATTGATGTTGTGTCAGAACAATAGGGTTAAATCAATGCATAAAAAAACTGAGGATGGTTTCTGGACACATGTGAAGGGAAGTTTTAAACAGAAAAAATTGTCTTTTAAGTTTTTTGTGGTGTTCAGATATCTTGTTCCATAAATACATAACTCAATAGGGAGGGTCTTTTTGCACTCTCCCGGATTATATAGACATCGTCTGTTCACATAGGTTTGTTTTCATGCTCTTAAACAGGAAGTGTGATTGGGGCTTTTATTTTTGTTGCTTCCCTCAACGCAAAGCATTTCATACAGGGAAGGCCTTACAAAGAGAAAGGAGCTTTGTATGGGTGGACTGGATACCCTCACAGTAGTTAATTCAGGATCATAATGACCAGTGAACACAGCTCAGGCTCAGCTCTCATTTCCAGCCTGCTTTTTCAAAAACGAACTGAAAATAAATCAATAAATGGTTTTGACTTGTTTCGAAATATGAATGAATATTCATGATGTTATATATATACTTTTTGTTTACATTTATAACTGAGACATTTACGGAGGTTAAGAGAATACAGGCCAGAATCAAGGACAAGTGAGTTTGCAGGGTGTTTCTCACACTACAGATCCCACAATGCCTCCGTGCCTTTGCGGAACGATGAGTATAGGTCAAAGTTGAAAGTGTAATGTGCGCGATGTAGGAATTGGAAGGAACTTAAGCTACAGTGGGCAGTTTAGATTGTTTGTACGATACGTTTCATTGTTTTGTGTTGCATTAGTGGTAGACCATGTCTTCAAAAGAAAAGCATGAGTCCAAACACGATTTGATCCACTTGATCTATCGGCATTTGAAGGAGAACGGTTTCCAGAAGGCGGCAGAGAAGCTCCGAAAGCATGTTCCACAGGTCAAGAGAGCCAACTTCTTATAGCGCCCCTCTTGCAGACAAACTGGTTGTTTCGGGTCTGTGAATGCAATGCAGTTGACAATTCTGTATCTAATACCTCCTTTGGAAGACTTAGCGAAAGACGTCTGTTTAGAATGAATGGGATTCCATGCACGCAATGCTGCGCACAAAATGAGTTTCATTTTTACATTATTGAAAGTTAAAACTCTGATATCAGTGACTGAACTGCACGTTGTTGTTACATAGTAATGCAGGATGCTGCCTACCTACGGTATTATCTACTTGCATTTATGTGGACAATTAAGCATGCAATGCAGAAGCCGATGATGCAAATTTAACATTGTAATTCTGATCCTCTGTCTGAATGTTCAATAGGGAGAGACAGCAGCATTGTCCAGCTCACTTTTGGACATGTACAACAAATGGTCCGGGGAGTGAGTATAAGATCTGTTTCGTTGTTCTCGTTTGACATCTAGTTGCTACATTTTTTTACATTGTTGTGTGACTCGCAACACTAACAGTGTTGTATTTTTGCTGTTGTCCTTCTCAGTGTATCTGAAGATGCAAAGACCTGCAAAGTAGCAGATTCCTCAGAGCTGCCAAAAGAGCGTCAAGCTGACCCGGATAGCAGCACAGAGACCTCTGACTCAGAGGAGGAGACCACACCTGTCAAAGGTAGCAGCAAAGTTGCATCTTCTGCCACATTGCCAGTGGATCTCAGCCCTGGTCCCTTAGGTACCTCCGGTTCTGCACGTTTTGAATGTTTCCCTGCTCCAACACACCTCATTCAAATGAATGGGTAGCTCAGCAGAAGACTGGTAACAACTTCTTCATTGGAATCAGATGTGTTGGATCAGGGAAACATTTAAAACATGCAGGACTGGACCGGAGTTCCCTGAGGACCAGGATTGAGAACCATTGTACTAGTCTTTGTGCTTCCTAAAGGAAATTAGTGACAAATTGATAGAAAAACAATACAGAATAGTGTATTGTGCATACTGAATGCATAGACAGACAATTATTTTTAACATTGATTTGACCACTCTGATGACATCAGTATGAACATTTCGTATCTCTCTGATCTTCATCTTTCCTCACTGAACTGCGTAGAATTGGTAATCCTGTATCCCGCTTGGAGATGGTTCATGTCTTATAACTCTATTCAGCACCAGACAAGACTAAGCCTCCGATCGCCAGCCCTGCCAAGTTCCCTGCAGCCAACCATGTGCCAACTTCTAAGGTCAAGGCAGGGTCAAAGATCACTCCACCAACCCCCAGCAAGAAACAGCCGGAAGGTTCTGACAGTGAGTCCACCACCAGCAGCTCAGAGGAAGAAGAAGCAAGTCAGAGTCTACTGCCACAGGTGAAGCACGAGGAAGGGTGGAGATGCATACGCTGATGTTGTTACTCACACAATAGTGCAGTTTCTTGCAACAATATTAACATGAGTTTATTATTAGACGGATGGTTAGACTGAAAATACTAAAATGATCGGTTTCTTCTGCAGACTCCTGCCACTCCTAACAACAAGTCAGCTCCTAAGCTGTCCTCAGCTAAGCCCCTGATAGCCCCCTCCTCCACCCCCTCCTCCACCACGGCCAAGCCCTCCGCTGCCTCCTCTGTCAAAGCCAAGTCTCCGGCTGCTCCTCCAGAGTTGTCCAGCGAGAGTAATGACACATCCTCAGACAGCGAGGATGAGGGTCCGGCTACGGTGAGTTATCATGTTAGTTACACTTGTTTATGATAACTTATACTGGATGTTCCAAACACCAGTTTATTGATTTCTAGTTGGTTGTTGTAGATGGCTGATGATTTTCAAGAAATGTCAAAACTAGGGGATGTCAAAACCAAACAATTGTATTTTTATTAATCTCTTAAGATCCTGAACAGAAATAACTTGTTTTTGTTTGTTAAATGTTTTTAAAAGCCCTCAACAGCAGAACCAGCCAATATGTCAATTCTTGCAGCCGCAGCTTCTACCAAGGCCAAGCAGTCAGCCATCTCCGCTCCCAGTATCCCACTATCAGCCGGTATAGAGCCCCAGACAGCCGTAGACAGTGACACCACTATGTCTTCATCAGATAGTGAAGAGGAGAGTCCAAAATCAACCTCTACACCGACAACACCAACCACTAAAGCTGCGGCCATACTTACCCCAGCTAAATCAACCCCAAGCAAAACAACCGCCATAGCAACCACACCAGCTAAACCAACCCCAAGTAAAGTTGTATCCAAAACTTCTAAGACTAGCAAAGACTCCAGTGAATCAAGTAGCGAATCAGCATCATCAGATAGTGAAGATGAAAGTGTGGAATTACCCCCCCCACCCAAAACAGCATCGGTAACAGTGACCACTAAAGGTGTGTCCATACCTACCCCAGCTAAACCAACCCCAAGCAAAGGAACCACCATAGCAACCACACCAGCTAAACCAACCCCAAGTAAAGTTGTATCCACAACTTCTAAGATTAGCAAAGACTCGAGTGAATCTAGTAGTGAATCCGCATCCTCAGATAGTGAGGATGAGAGTGTGGAATTACCCCCCCCACCCAAAACAGCATTGGTAACAGTGACCACTAAAAGTGTGGCCATACCTACCCCAGCTAAACCAACCCCAAGCAAAGGAACCGCCAAAGCAACCACACTCGCTAAACCAACCCCAAGTAAAGTTGTATCCACAACTTCTAAGACTAGCAAAGACTCGAGTGAATCAAGTAGTGAATCCGCATCATCAGATAGTGAAGATGAAAGTGTGGAATTACCCCCCCCACCCAAAACAGCATCGGTAACAGTGACCACTAAAGGTGTGTCCATATCTACCCCAGCTAAACCAACCCCAAGCAAAGGAACCACCATAGCAACCACACCAGCTAAACCAACCCCAAGTAAAGTTGTATCCACAACTTCTAAGACTAGCAAAGACTCGAGTGAATCAAGTAGTGAATCCGCATCATCAGATAGTGAAGATGAAAGTGTGGAATTACCCCCCCCACCCAAAACAGCATTGGTAACAGCGACCACTAAAGCTGTGGCCATACCTACCCCAGCTAAACCAACCCCAAGCAAAGGAACCGCCATAGCAACCACACCAGCAAAACAAACCCCAAGTAAAGTTGTATCCACAACTTCCAACATTAGCGAAGACTCCAGTAGTGATTCAGCATCATCAGACAGTGAGGAGGAAAGTCCTGCTGTGGTAAGTTGATTAGAGCTTACCCTCACACAATAGTATATACATATATGCCAGCTAAAACATCTTTCTCTACCACACTGACAACTAATTGAACGTTACGCTTTACATACATTTTCATCCTCATACCAATGCAGGCAGCTACACCAGTGGCACCAACCAGTATGCCAGCATCAGATGTCAGAACAAAACTTAAGTCAACCAAGGCAAAGCTGACTAGCAGGGCTCCGCCCAAGTCTACTGCTCCAGCAGGGGATGAGTCCAGCAGTGGTAGCCACCCGAAAGGAGCTCCTGAGAAGCAGGCGGAGGTTCAACTCAACCCCCCAGCTTCAACCAAGAAGGCCAAGAATGACACTAAGAAAAACGCTCCCAAGGTAAGCTTCAAATCAGGAGGATCCAGTTCGTTGACACTGGGTGGCGTTTGATAGTTAGTTACAGAGGTTGATTTGCTTTTATTCCCTATATTGTCATTGTATCATTACAATCAGTGTTAAACTTTACCCTGATTTTAGAACAGGTAAGGGGGTTTTCGGCACTCCGCTTCGCGTCGTGCCTAACAACTCCCCTTACCTGTTCTAAAATCAGCGTAAACCACGGACTCGCGGGGCTTATTGCTTTTCTAAAACCGTAACTACAAATATTTGATATGGTTTCATCAATAAAAACAATTAGAAACAAAATAGTTTAATAATAAACCGTCATTCTTCCGCTACTACAAAGTATAGTTCCTACATAAATCGTTGCCACGAAACAGCCAGGTGGACATCTTGGCCGTCTTTTTCAATTTGAAATATTCGATGTGCAGTAGTATGGAATGTTAAAGAATGTTATGAGGACAACCTTTGAGGTTATGCTGGATTTTACAACGGCATGGAATGCGATATAGCCAATCACAATCAAGGATGGGAACAACCAGTTTTAGAATTCAATTTTTTCCATCTTTTCTCCAAAGCCCTCAGCTCCACCTACCAAAAGGAAAAAACCTGCAGACAAACCATTGGACACACCAGCCAAGACCAAGAAGACGGCACCTCAGGCCCAGATCCCTGCTCCTTCCTCCTCTCCTCCTCCTCCAGCCAGTGATGACTCAGACAGCAGTCTGGACGTGGAGATGTGGAAGAAACGGATCCTTGAACTGTCAGGTACAGGGTTTGTGCGGACAGTTTGTGTATGGGGAAAATCAAAGAAGTCCTCTTGGACTCCAAGTGCCTTGAGTGAAGAGTCAATCGAAATCCCAAAAAATAAATAGATAATGGGAGTACTCCAGTGGCTTGAGTTTTATAATATATGTATTTTTTAAATCTAAAATCTGGCCCCCCTACCCTCACACTTTTTAATAAGAAAATTGTATTTAACAGCCGCTTCCTCAAGTTATTTAAAAAAGCTGTTTTACACACATTTGAAAACAAACCTATGGTGTACTCATTGAGATGGTTAATTGGGGAGACTTTGGAAAGAGTTTGTCAGTCAAACATGTGTTCTACAGTTTTAACTGGTGCTGATTTTGATCACAGACACTGACCTCGCCAAGATGGACGCCATCAGTAGTCTGAACCCTCCACCTGCTCCCGTCATAACTCTGAAGAAAGCAAGAGCACCAAGGAAACCCAGGGCGGAAGCCACACAGAAGAAGGAGACCATGACTAAAAAGAGCAAAGCTACACCTATTAAGAATGTAGAGGTTGAGGGGAATGTCAAAACCAAAAAGACGAGTAAAGTTAAGTCCGGTCAGACAAATAAGGCCCCACCTGACAGTCCTGTGACTACAACTCCACCCAAAACACCCAGCAATGAGCCTGCAGAGTCCACCCTTGTACCCACCCCAAAACCTGATGCGGTCAAGAAAAGAAAAAGGAAAGCCAGTGAAACTAAAGCAGATGAGAATCCTACAGAGCCCAAGAGGAAAAAGAAGAAACAAAGAGAAGAAAACAAGGAGAAGATGGTTGAGGCGAGTGAAGAAACGGGGAAGAAAAAAGAAAAGGTAAAAGATAAGGATAGAAAGAAGGATGCACGGAAAGGAAAACAAGCCCCAAAGGTAAATGAGAAAAACAGTGAGCCTGAAGAACAGAAGGAACCAGAGAAAAATAAAAAGGTGCCCCAGACAAAGAAAAAATCCACAGACAAAGTCATTGAGGACACCAAGAAGCACAAAAAGGAAAAATCTGAAAAGACTATGACAGAAAACAACACGCATATTACTGAGGAGGAGGAGGAGAAGGAGAAGAAGAAGAAAAAGAATAAAAAAGAGAAGAAGGAGAAGGATGGGCCTCAAGAGATTGAAGCTGACCAAGAATCACTACCTCTGTCTGCCCTCGTGACGCCTCCAACAGAGAAGAAGAAAAGTGAGTGTCTCCTCCTCTCATTCTATATGTTTCTAAATGATTGTGTTTATTTTATGTGATGTTCAATGTGTTTTAATAAGCAGGGGTCGCATTCAAAACTTAAACTCCGGAGCTTGCGCTAAACTCACTGATCACTTTACTGGGAACAGTGTGCCAGAAACACATGATTGATGACATCTGTAACATTGTTTAGTTGCACTGTGTCCTCTTCTCATTTGGCTGCACTAAATGGTTCTTCTGGTATTCATGTTTTCAGAGAAAAGCAAGGTGAACCTGCCAGAGATTCCAATTATATCTGTCAACCCGGGCCCAGACTCAGCCCCCGCAGAAAACCCTCCAGCGACAGCAGAGACCACACCTAAAAAAAAGGTGATGACATTATCATCGCCATCATTATCATTGCCATAAAAAAAACGTTGGTTCAACCACTTTTTTCCTTTTCGATGGTGTCTAGAAAAAGTTAATCTGTTTTGAAGAAAAAAACTTTTTTGAATTTAGTTTTCCATTCCTTTCAGAAAAGAAAATCATCCAAGAGCACCTGAGGACGATGAAAAAATAATATTTATGACAAATGGAAAGATACAAAGGGAACATGGTCCCGTTACTTAGCTGGGCTGATGTGAAAAGTCTTCCTCACTGGTATCCGGCACAGGTTTAAAAGTGATCAACTTTACTGTATTTTAAAGACATGTCTCTGGATTTTTTTAACATTGAATACTGAAACTTTTCTATAAACAATATTTTTTACCAGTCCATTTTTTATTAGATTTTTTATAGTAGACATGTAGTCTTTAACAGTATTTCAGTGGAAGATTGTCAACAGTCTCATGTGCTGCTACAGACAGTTTTATATTTCTCATGTTAGTCCTTTGTCAGTGCCCTTATCATGGCATGAATGTGTGTGAAAATGTAAAGAAAATGAAATACAATGTATGAAGAGTGAAGACTGTTATGATGATATTCTGCCGGAGGATGGGCCAAGGAACGCACCACAATGAAAAAGAGTTGACTTAGTTTATTAATCGAGCTGCTCGGATCACACCATCAGTCCACAACAGAGTGATAGGCATGAGTGAGAAACATGTCTCTCAGATAGACATTATATATGAGCTGGACCATACAAATATAGTAACCACCAAAACATGTCCTTAAATGGTAGACATTCCACAACTTAAGGCATAGGAAGAACACCGCACAGGTAGTGCAGCAATCACTCATTGTTTATACTATTTTCTGCATGTGGCTCTGTCCAAAGGTTAAAGTGCACATTCTCCTATCTATATGTGTATTGTCCGAGACCTGCTGCGTGACCTCTTGACCACAGCAAGAGACTCAAGCTTCTCTGTACACAGAAAATCTGCCTATCAGAAGACCCTCCAAACTTTATTGTCAACGTTATTGTAAGTGGTGGTTTGTGCATGAGATTCACAGATAGTTGCCCACTTGAACTGGATTGTTCTATAGTGATCTACAATTGTTTGTATGAATGTATTGCATATCCTATCTGCAATGAGCATAAGAAATTAGAAAAGTATGTTTTTAACAAAATAATGGCAATCAATATGGATTCGTTCCCCCTGTTTTGATATTTAAAAAAATAACTGATATGCATGGTATATATTTTTTAAATAGAATTAAATGGCATTGGTACAAACTCGTATTTTAATGTTTGTGGGCATTCGGTTGGTATTCTGAAGTTGTTTCTAAGACGTTTGTCTGACGACAGTGGGCGCTACAGACATCAACAGTCTCATCACAATTCCTTTGCCTTCCGGAGAAGAAGAGCATCATGTCAACAGCTGCAAGCATGCTAAACTCAGTTTCTAGTTAGCAGTTTTATCTCACTTTAAATAAATAACGTTTCCGATAGATAACAATGTGGAGGTTAAATAAGGTTAGACACAAGGCGGGTCGCAGAGGCTGCAGCTTGGAAGAGTTGAAATTCAAGAGGCGAGATCATGAGAAAGGTGAGCTAACAAGCCAATAACTTGGCTCTTCATCGCCTTGGACGGTACTGTATTGGTGGTACTTAGATTTAGCTTAAGTATGTAGTTAGCTGTATACTTAGGTATAAACAAATATCAAAAAGTTTAATATTGTAAGTACTGGTTGTAGCCTTTTAATTTGAATATGCCTTGAGTGTACAGAAATAGACATACACAGATCTTCGTAGTGAAGTTTGATTTAACTCGAGCATATCGTCGTCCAGAAATCTAATTGACAAAGGTCAGTAGAGTTCGTTATTTACTGTGAACTTCAATCTGTCTGGAGAACTGCGACAGGCCCGGAAAGACAGACAGCTGGTCAGTAAGAGACTTCTGTTGAATGAAGATGATGAAGTGGACAGCGGCATGGACATACAGTCCAGTGATCAGGTGTGGCTCTGGTTAGCTTTCTTCACAGATGCTATTTATATAAGGAATATTATATAAATGGACAAATCACTCCTGTTAAAGCATGAATCAGTTGCTGATCTATCGTACATCTATCAAAGGATACATTTAATTTCTGTGTATCAGGTGGTGGAGTTGTTCCTGAAGGTTCTGAATGGTGGGGAGGAGAGAGGGGATCACCTAAGCACTCTGAGGAAAGCCCTGCGGAATCCCTCAACGCACCTCATCCTAATCAAGTATGACGGCTTTGTATTCTGAAAATGGCATCCAAGTCTTGTCAGGATGTCTGCTGTGGATAACAATGTCCTTTCTACCTTGGTGTGTGCCTTCAGGCAGGAGAACAGCATGCATGTGTTGGTGGGGCTCCTCAGTGGCTCCAACGCCCAGTGTCGTCTGGAGGCTGTGAGGTGTCTCCACGAGCTGTCCCACTCTCCCCACCCTAGTGTGGGACCTGCATGTCTGCCTGCTACACCTTACCTCCTCACCTACCTGTCTGGACAGAGCGCCAAGTTCACTGTAGGCACCAAAATACGCACAGCAAGTCATGTCAACAAACAGTCGGATATGGTATTGATATTTATCTCACTCCGGTGTGTTTATCTCTGCGTTGGTTTGTGTGTTTGCTTGCACTCCCCTCCACAGGAGCTTTGCCTGTACACTTTAGGTAACCTTTGTCCAGACAGTGACGCTATTGTAGAAAAGCTCCTAGCCCAAGGTCTCATCCCTGCACTGGCAAACTGTATCCAGGTAGGAACAACACATATACTTATGCAGAACTTTTTGTTGTGTGCTGCTGTTAATAGACTGCCATATTTCCTAATAGGGTGCTTACTGTATCTTTATACAATGTGTACATTATGTGTGTGTGTCCAGATCCAGAGGTCCAGCCTAGCCGTGGTAGAAGCAGTGGGGTTTACGCTCTCACAACTCCTCCAAGCAAAACATGCTGCAGAGAAGATTTCCCCGTAAGTTGTGGACTATGTTAGCCTGGTCCTAACCAGACCCTCGTACATTTCATTTGTACAGAGGGTCTGGGATCGCTCCATTGACAAGCGTTAACTTCCTTGATGGTGGGTAGTCTGATGAAGTTGAAAACTATTGGATCCCCCCAGAGCCACTCTGATCTGCCATAACCAATCCCTAGCGTTCGTCTTAGCCAACTCCTTCACCACTACTGTAACGGAGCTAGCTGCCGTAGCTGGAAAATCAAACTTTTCTAGAACCCCGTAGAGAGGAGGGCCACAACATCATGGCCACCAACAAAACTTAGCAAAGATTGTTCTTGCTCCGGCTTTGACTTTTGGATATTTGGCTGCGACTCCGCCGCCATTACTGAACTACAACTCAAACTAGCGAACGACATCAATGTCATCGTTCTCAGGGCAGAGCCAGGCTAGGACTATGTACGATACCATGAAACTCTCTAATCTCTCTGATACCCTGAATTTATAGAAAGAATATTGTCTTTCTGTCTGCTACTGTTGTCTCTGTCTTACTCTCTTTTTGTCCCTCCCCCTGACTTTCTGTCCATCTTTCTGTCTCTCCATCTGTATCTCTGTATCTAGCTGTACATCTGTCTCTGCCTGTCTGTCTGTCTATACACTGGTCCATCTGTTTATACTGTAATTCCCATATGCAGGCTAGTCCTGGCCTCAGGGTTGGTTCCCCATCTCCTCTCTGTGCTGACTGTCGACCCCCAGTTCGGTCTGTCCCCTGCCATTGAGTGTGCCTGGTGCCTGCACTACCTCATTTGCAGGTGAGACCCTGTTGTTGTCTGGGTTTCCAACTGTTTGGCTGGATATTGCATAATTATGGCCACCATATATCTAAGCTATCTGCTGAGTTTAATATATTTCTTTGTGTCTATCTGCTCTGTTGTAAGTAATGTGGACAACGGTGCCCTGCTGGTTCAAGGGGCTCTGTCACAGTGCAGTGCCCTTCTGGTGACACTGGGGGGCGCAGTGGCTGAAGGAACTCAACAAGAGGGCATAGAGCTGGTACAAGAAAATCTGGATCAAAACATTTAGTCTTAAACTCCACTAAATATAATACAGATATTTGATCAAATGTTCTGTTTCTTCTCGTGTCGCAGTTAATCTGGCCCTTGCTGCGCTGTGTGGGGAACCTGTTGTCCTCCAGACCACTGAGGGAGCTGGAGCCTCAGCTGAGAGATGCTCGTCTCCTGGCCACTCTGTGTACGTTTACTCTGGTCTTCCTGCAGACCCAGCCAGCCTTAGCCAGAGAGAGTACATGGGTCCTTAACAACATCACAGGTATGTTCACACTCTCACAGGGCTCTCAAGTCTCAGGCATTTGCGGTGAGACTCATGCATTTCAACCATTTATCACGCAGCACTTTGTATTTCTCACAATGAAAAGTAAGGGGTCATTTGTTCCGCAACATACAATTAATGGACGAGTCGCAGGCATACGGAGTGAAGTTTTCTGGTGAGTTGATAGCTGTCTCGAGTAATACAGAGTTAAATGCCATCTACCATCAGCCACCTACCAGCCAATCAGAAACATCACCAGCACACACACACATTTTGTACACAAACATTGATAGGTATGTTAATGTCACACCAAACTCTTGATCAAACATGTGAGCCCTGATCGCTGCTCTCAGGTAAACTGAAACCGGTTTTGTTTCTACCTTAGGGTGGTCATAGGATTTTGTCATTTTCCACATTGATAATCAGCACTGACATGTGAATGTTTTCTCTTTTATAAAGATACACGTCTGTTCTGTCCTTCTCAAGTCCTGCTGCTGTGATTTTGATCTCTTTCTCTCAGCTGACTCCAGTCGCTTCTGCTCAGCCCTGCTGTTTCTCAACCTGGTTCCTAGTCTCATTCAGATGTTGCCTTTCTCCCGAGGCATCAACACTATGGTCAGTCAGACCTGTAAAGACTGTCGAGGAGAAAGAGTTCAAATCAGATATTCATTAAATCAGTTTCATGGAGAAGCTTCTCTTCATTCAACTCTTCTTGTTGAGAGCAGGTGCTAAGGATTCTGGGTAATGTGGCCCATAAAGGAAGTGAGTACTGCATCCAGCTGGTCAAGGCAGGTCTGCTGCCAGCACTCTGTGCCACACTCAAGATGGCCGACCAGGAAATGGTGACCCTCAGTTTGGAAGTTCTCCTCATGATGCTAAGCAGCAGTCCACAGGTACAGCCAGTGACACACTCAAGGCTGACAATATATAAATATGTATATCACACCACCAAGTTCTTAAACCACTAATAACGCTTTCCTGTCCAAATGTTTGTCCTTGTAGGTGGTAGTGGAGTTTGTGAAACAGAGTGGACAATCCTTGCTAGAGGCTATTCAGTACAACAGTGAGGGAGAGATGCGTCTGAGAGCGACATACCTCCTGGAGAACAACCTGACCCCAACTGACCCCTAAACCCCACCCCTACTGACCCCTTGCATACAGGATTCAGTCTAGCCCAGCAAGTACCTCAAATATACTGTTCATGATCAGTACACAACATTGTTACCAATTCCCATCATGTACATATGTATGTTTAAGGTGTTTTTATATATGGTCCACCCTGTGGAATGTCTGTACAGTTATACAATAAAGTCAAATGGGTAGGGATATATTTGTATGGCAGATTTGAATATAATTAATGAATTTATATTGTTTGTCATCTCATTGGAGCTCAATAACTGGTTTGTTGTCTGACTTAAGACTCTTTCACACTCATAATTACTCACTATAAGTGTTGATAACTACAGAACTGGTAACTATTTTTGTATTCATAGTGTGCCAAGAATATGAAGTACTTTGCCAAGTTCCTTTCCAATATTCAATCTTAGAAGTCAAACAAGCTGAGATAGCAGTTTCAACCTGTACGTACCTGTGTGTTCCGTAGCATGCACCTGCAGGTACCTGAAAGCATTGGGAGTGTCCACTTGACCTTGCACGCCTTACAGAAAGGCAGTAGACACAGTCCCAGATAATAATACATGTACTGATTGGTGGGCAAAAAAATTATTTGCTCTGTGTGTTTTTATTGAGGATTTCAACTGCATTACACTAACTGTTGTAACATAATTTTCCATATTTTACAAGGCATTGCAAGACAGCTTAGTGGTTTTCATGACATGTGAGCCTTTCCACTTAGCGTAAATCCTTTTTTACAAATGTTTCTCATTTATTATGCGGGCTATTTGCTGTACACTACAGGGTGGGGTGCTCACACTTATTCACACAGAAACGCCCACAAACGCGCAAACTTGCAAGTTTGTATCAAATCGCTCCTAGTGAATGTGGCTATTCCTCATATGCAGCGGTGAAAAACCTATGGTTTTTACGGTGTGTACCTGCTTTTCTGTCCTGCATTGCCTATAGACAAAATGTCCTGCATATCGACTGAAAACAAAGTGTTATTCACTTAAGCTAACCCGCTTGCCAAAGGCAAACACACCCAACAAGCTGATTAGTTAATTATGGGCTACTGCGTTGTCACTAGGTAAATACCCAAATTAAGTAAGCTTGACAATTATTTGGGGGGAAAATGGCCAACATAATCATTTGTTGGATAAGTAATTTTGTCGAATTGCTCATTGTCCTGCAAACGAGGAGCAAGCATGGAACTCATTCTGGTCATTCGGGCCTGAAGCACTGGAGCGAAGGACTACTCAGTCAGGCTGTCCTCAGGGCAGGCGACAAACCGTTGTTGCAGCCTAAACAACTTTGTTTAACCGTGATTTAGCAAGCTATTTTGTTTAAAGCTAGGCCACCGACTAAAAGTTTGGGCGGGTGCGGTATTTATACTGAAGAGAGGTTAAACCAATGAATGTTACACACACACACAAAAACTGTAAAAGTGGTGGTCATTCATTTGATTAATTTTCTCACAAAATGGCAAACGCAACCGCATACATTTTAAATGATGCACATTATATCGTACATTCTAAGAGTTTAGAATTTGCTGGCTAGTCGCATCAATTATATTTAACATGAATATGAATTTAGGGGTTTCCTCAAATGCTCGAAATGATACACGAAAGTGTCCAGTAATCACAACCCCTCCCTGTCAGATTACTTCCAAAGGGCACATACACAATAGCTATTCCAAAGTTTTTAACCAACCTCAAATGGAACTGAGACATTTACCACCAAATAATAATAATGTTTTTTTTGTTGTAAAGATTTGCCTAAATGAAGACCAGGATTGACGAGTTATGCCATTTGTGAATATTTAATCACAGATGTATAAATCAGAAAAGAGGTTTAGGTGTTTGGTTACTCTTTAATGATTAGCCTCATGTTCATACTCCCTCCCACCAAGTAATATTCTCTCTCTCTCCCTCCCTTCCTCTTTTTTCCAACCTTCTCTCTGTCATTTCCAGGTTGCCACTTGGTCACTGCAGTCACTATGGTGAGTTCAGTGTTGGACACTTTCTATTATAAGTTTGCATGTTAATGATGGGCATGTAAAATATTACAACTGTACATAATTGTTGGTGGTATATTAATATAGTACTTTGTAGGTAAATGTGCCTGCTAAATGCAGAGTTGCTTTCATTGATAGCCTACTTTGCCAAAAGTTGATAAAGATTTTGATAAAAGATTACATTTAAAGCTGGATGGATTAGTAAATATTAAATGTGTAAAATGTTAGTATGTAAAAAAAAGTCAGAGGTGGTCATGTTTACTGTTAAATAGATAAATGGCAGTGGAGTCTGTCAGAGAAAGTCAGTCGGAGATTGACAAGGCAGGTCAGGGGGGGCCTAAGAAATGAACAGAAATGTATATCCAGAGAGTCAAGTTCACCTGGAGCTGTTTGTTAGGTTACGAGGTGTCACAGAGCGAATCCTCTGCAATTTCACTGTCGTAATAGGGAAGTTACATTTGTGTTTTGTCTGTCCACATGTTCTTTTGTGTCAGTGAGAGAGTGAGTTAGTGTTAAAAATAGCCTCACATCTGATTTACGAAGGTTATAGTGTAAGTAAATCTGAGAGTGTGTGTGCGAATGCGACAGAGAGCAGGAGGGGTAATAGCTTTTGCCAGTGTGTATTTATAACTTAACATATCTTGGGAATCGTTTTCTTGTCTGGACAGGTCTTTTTCAAGACACGTCATAGTGGCATTGTAGCAAATATTGTGGTTTGGATCTCGAAGTCGAGGCAGTTTGAATTTTTTATTTTTTTTTACATGTCAAAACTTGAATAAGATCCAAATATTTGTTTGTAACTGTAAGGAATTTGTCCTTGCCCCGATAGTAGATGCTTGACCTCTGCTGTAGAAGGTCACAGGTTTGAGTCTCAAATGACTGTGACCCCAAAGTCGTTGGCTGACCTCCCAGGTGTGGGTTGGTTACAGTAGGACAGGAATGTCCACAGAAGTATATAAACACTTCTAGTGTTGGGCCAATAGAAAGGTGAGGCAAAGTGAGGGACACAGAATGGAATAGGTATTGTATCCCATCACGTCATCAGCAGAAACGAAAACAGACAAGTGTACACAAACACACACCCACACACCTTCAGTTTGCTCCTAGTGAGTAATCTTCGAGCCAGCGTAGCTATTAAAGGAAGTCAATCATTATCTAACCCAGATCTGAAGTTAATAGGCATGATGACTTTATGTAAGTGGATCTACTAAGGTGCACTACTGTGGCAGAGCACTGACAGTAGTACATGTTTGATCCTCAAAGCCACGTATAGATCTGCATGTTAATGCATGTTCATGTTGCGATGCGTTGTAAATAATAATAATAATGCATGTGCCAGTGCCAGTCCCAGCACATTTGGCGCCCTAGGCAAGGTTTACCTACACCTGACGTGCCGCGGTTGGTGCCCTCTGCTGGTAGTGCGTTTGAAACTCAAGGACAGCGGGAAGGTTCATTTAAATGGATGCACTTGGGAAATTGCCGCCCCCCTCTTCATGTCACCCTAGGCGGCTGCCTATGTCGCCTATAGGAAGGACCGGCACTACGTGTGGCCTTGTGTGATGTCACACTGTATGTTCATTTGCAAAGGGCAAGCTCTGGTGAGCAGATGTTCCTGAGCATTCATGTTACAGCCACACCCAGCACCACAACAAGATATAGTTAGTTTAATGATGTTCATTTATTTTATTTTTTTTGTGATGTCTAATGCTTATCCTCTCCACTGTACTTTTGGGGTCGTGCCCTCTCCCCACATTACTGCCTATTGCTAATCCACTCTGCAAACCCTCCCCTTTCCCTTCCTCTCTCTGTCCCCTCCAGCTCTCTCTCAGCTCTCTCCCCAGCAGCACGGTTCCCAGGCCCTGCCTCCCTTCTTCCCTCCAGGGTTGTGGGAGCGCCAGAGGTCCTAGGGCAGCATGTTCCTCCAGCCCTGAGGGGGCACTGTTCCAAACTCTGCAGAAGGCTCTGAAGGAGATTGACCTGCCCGGAACATTAGACTTGCCACAGGGTAAGGCCCCGTTCTGCAGACATTTTTGAGGAATAAATAGTTATGCTTAAGGTTGTATTTTCCTGAAGTGACTACACAAGTCAAGGGAGCACTATTCAGTCAAAATCAACTTTTGTGTTAACATAGAAAAATAAAGTCTGTTTGTTTTTATTACTCGTGCTGGTTGCATCACTGTTAATGAAATGTAAAAGCAAGCATTTCATCATATCATTAAGGAATACATTACTCAGTGGTAGAGCATTCATTCATAATTTGACTGCAGATCATCAGGTCCCAGGTTTGAATTCCAAATTCATATTCAAATGTTTTACCACACAACAATATAAATTTGTCTTCGATTAGGGGTTCACAAACATTATAAAACATATACCCATGAAAGACTCACATGAAACGAAAATGAACCCCAATACCCCCCAAAACACATTTCAATAATGATATGTTTAATGAATGATTTTCTCCCCCCAGGTGTGAGTCACTCTGAGCTGTGTGTTTGTGTTCTGGGCTCCCCCCTCCCCTACCTGTCTCTGCTGCTGGAGGCTGGACAAAGAAGTCCAGGTAACAAACCCCCACCAACTTTACATACAGAAAACCTGATATGTGAAGGAGATCATTAGCAGTTAAAAACCACAACAGGTGCTCTTGTAGTTGGGGGAAAAAAACGACCAAAATACGGACACGGACAATATGAGGCATACATGACACAAACAGGAAGTTTTATAAAGTTCTCAGTTCAAGAAGTTCTTTGGAAGTCCCTCTGGTTTTGTAAGCCTGTCATTGCCTGGTGCCTTCTACCCGTCAGTGAAACGTATATTTTCATCTTCGAATCAAAACCCCAACCCAAATTAGGCTGTGTGAAGTCTGTAATCAATAGTCGATTTAGTAGATCTGTACTATCACTAACCTTAACACAGTGGAGGAAATTGGGATTTCCTGTGTACTTAAATTATTCACTAATCAATAGAACTTTTAGTCAACAAAATCAGGTCATACTTTGTAGCCCTAGTGGGTGACAGGTGTTGAGTTTTGGTGCGTAACAGACAAGCGCTTACTGCATGAGGAACCATCACTGCCAAGGGCGACCCCAGCACTATATCTGAAGTTGCCTCCACAACACCATCATCGTACAGTAGAGAATCGTGTCTGTAGGCCTACCTAATCCTGACCTATAGACAAATCGTGTTTGATGGAAAGCTGATAGTCACTGAATGTTGACATTTAAATGAGAATGTCCCTGACCCCCTCCTTTCTATTTATACAAAAATATCTGCTCTTTCAAACCTCTTGTGTAATGACCAATAACAGTTGAAAACTTTTGAGTTCAGTAGTAGGTAGAACTCCCTCGCAATTAACGTTTTCTCCTGTTTGTCCTCATATTTACTATATACGTGTGTACATCACATCTAGTAAGAACAGTGCAGTTTTTTTCCTCTCCTGCTAGTTCAGTAAGTGGTGTTATTAAATGATTTGCTGGGGGGTAACACTATAGGATACCAGTGCTAGTATTTGTGGATACCAGTGCTAGAAACATTTGCTAATCATTTGGAGGCTACAGGGTATTTATTTATAATTTACAGGGATTTATCTTATAAGTCAAGGTTTGTGAAATGTGTTTTCACAGTTTTGAATGCCTTAACTGCTTCCACCCCCAGTCCCATCCTTTCAATATTATGATACATTTTAAGTGACCTGAAGCCTATCTATCATGGATCCTACCTTCTCCCTCCCTCCCTGCCTCCCTCCCTCCCTCTTCGCTCCCCCAGGAGACGCCCTGCTGTGTCTGTCTCCCTCCTGGCTCTCCCGTGCATCCTCCTCCCTCCTGGTCCACAAGGCTGTCACCTTTGACCTCGGGGGACGCACCTTCCTCTCTAACTTCAACCCTCCGCGCAAGGTCACATACTTCCTGTCATGTGACCCATGGGCGGAGGAGGATATGACCCGGGAAACGGACTGCCCGGCTGGAGGTTCGGGAACCCTGGGGAGGTGCTGGAGAGATGTCCTGGTTACCAGGGTTCTGCTGCAGAAAGCCAACATCATGTGCCCACCTACCCTGGCCCTCCTGATGCCCCCTGGGCAGATGGGCATAGAGGAGGGCAGAACGGGAGGGGTGGAGGTGGTACACCTGGAAATGGGAGTGGAAGAGGTGAACTCTGTCAGGAACAAGGTGGAGTCCTTCCTGGATTCTGACGGTTTCATGCAGTCAGACAGGGTACGTATTGTGTGTCCAGCCTGTTTGGGCTTCGGCTTAAGTGTTATCGATCCATAGAGGACTTGTGTGCCTATATAGCGACAGACAAAACTTACGGGAAACGTTCCATCATTTTATCAAACCCACAACAGCACACACGGGGGGTACCTCAATCAGGCAGGCCAACATACAGTAGTTGTTTTAGCGTGCTAACGCTTAACCATCTCATCCGACGTGGTATTATCAGGTGGTCCTCCGATGTAGCGGAGGCAGATTTGCCTGTGATGCAGAAGGTTCGGCTGCACCCCCTGTCTTCCTGTCTAGGAGCTCCAGGGAGGAAGTACTTGCCCGTGTTGGCCAGCTGCTACCCCAGCTGCTCCCTGGAGAGGCTGTGCTGCTGGAGGCCTGCATCCCCCCCCTGAAGCCTGGGTTTCGAGTTGAGGGCCGCACCTGGGAGCAGTACACCGGTAAGGGATTTAGCAAGGACGGGGGATGCGGAGGTTGTGGGGGGGGGGGGGGGGGGGGGGGGGGGTTGGGTGTCAAGGTTTTTATGCATGTTTATGTTTACCGTGCGTGTTCTAGAACCCCAAAGCTACATCTATATGGAAGTGTGTGTGTGTGTGTGTGTGGGGGGGGGCTTTATGAATGAAGGGTGTTCAGCTCCAAACCTAGTTTGAGTGGTCATGGTGAGGTTGTTGTTGTCTCTGTGTGTCAGACTGCAGTCCCCAGGTCCCTGACCTGGTCTTCAGACTGTGTGCCATCGTCACTCGGTCTCCTCAGGACGTACCTCTCCTCTACAAGGTGAGATAGAGGGAGAGGAGGAGGTCTAGCGGAAAGCAAAGAGTGAAGGGAGGTGGTGGGAGGAGTGACATGAGGAAGTAGGAGAGCAGGTCAAAAGACGAAGGAGATCAGGACAGCACACACGCCTGGAATAACAATGTGTCCCTGAAGATCTGTGTCCATTTCTCTCTCTTTCTCTCTCTCGCTCTCTCTCTAACTCTCTCTATCTCTCTCTATCGCTCTCTATCTCTCTCTCTCAGTTGGTGTGCAAAGTGGGTGCGTCCGGCGCCCCTCTTTCTCACGGTCACTCCCTGTCTCAGTCTCTGGAGACCACCCTTTTGGAGTTCGGTTTTACCGACCCCGGCCTGGCCGTTTCTCTCCGTCGCATAGCAACCGACAGCGCCCTGGCTTGCCTCCGAGTCGTGATGGAAACTGAATCGGGCATGTCCCAACAGTGTCGCGGTGGGACAGGGGCTCAGACCGACATGATAGGTAATGTGTTTTTGGTTGTTTTACTGTGTGCTGTTAGTGTATGCTGTTTTACATGCATACTGGTGACAGTACTTTAAGACATGTTACATCTAAATATATAACTCACACCCTCTGACTCTTCGCAGCATGACATCCATCTCCGACTTCAAATCTCAATCAAAAACGTGTCTGTTTTCTCAATGTTGTCTGTCCTAATCGGTTGTTATGCATTTTTCTCACTGACTATCTGTATTGTGTATAACATTTTTCTGTGTTTGATTGCTCATTGCTTTTCACATTTTTTGTTTGTCCATGATTGTTTATTTGTCCCTGTATTGCTATTGTAAAGCGTCCTTGAGCTCTGGAAAGGCGTTATATATTTTAACATTATTATAATTATTATAAGATATATTTATATTTGCTACCTTTTTGTGTATGTGTCATTGGTACAGGAGTGGACATTCTATTCACCGTTAACGGCCCTTTCCTGAAGCCGGTGGTTCTGGGCCTCCACCCCACCCTCTGCCTCCAGTCCTCCTTCCCAGAGCTGGAGGGGTGCGGCAGAGGGACAGAGGGGTGCCAGGGCACCCTCCTCCTCACCCCCTTTACCCGCTCCCACGTGTACCTGATGCAGGGCAGGACAGTGCTGGTGGTGGGGGCCGGAGCCCACAGTAAGAAGTTCATCTGGGAGCAAGCCCAGCGCTACAAACTCAAGGTGATGGAGCTGTCCATTCAAAACCACTAAATGGGTGCATGGCGTAGGATAGTGTCGTGGATAGTTCCCGTGTATAGTGAAAATAAATCAGAGTCTCGAAGTGAAGAAAATCCGTACAAGTCAAAAATAAACAAAGTCCAAAGGTTAAAAATGATTCTAAGTGTTGACAAGTGAAAAATAAACTAAGTCCAAACGTTGAAAATTATTCTAATTCCAAACCAGTCAAAAATCAGGCTAAGTCCCAACAAGTGAAAAATAAACTAAGTCCAAAACAGACGCACTGGAACTCAGAGTCTGATGCAAAGGTTTATTCCAACACAGGGTAAAAAAGTCAGTGAGCTCCGAAGAGCAGACTGTCCGTTTCTCTCCGGACAGTCCCTTTTATACTGTATTTTCTGCCTATTATTTGTGTCATTTTTTGCTATTGGTACAATACAGTTGGTCACAGATACATTATGCATCCTCACATTATTGGTTCCTTTCTGTTGATGACCATTTCTATGCTTTGTCACCCAATTGGCCCCTATACTAGGGTTTCTGATTACAGAATCTGGGTCACGTTGGCATCTCTGTCCTTAAATAAATCTGACCATGTCCAGGCTTGTGTTGGATGCACACACATCTTAGACTTTCTTCTAGTTGGTATGGGATGCTCGTGCTTTATAAACATAGGAAACCCCTAGACACAGACCTAGGCCTGACCTGGGTGACAGCTTCAGACTTGATTTGCAAGAGTTCCTGAAGCTCGGCCATAAATGTACTTTCTAATTTACGGCTAGGCCTCTGCATTCCTTTGAGTGGTACTTCCCCGTCCTCCTTTGCTAAAACCAATGTCTCACACTTCTATTGTTTTTACTCAGTCACAGCTTAGAATCAAATTTCCCATAATACAACTTAGAGTATAATATAAGGAATAACTGAGACATTCACTTTTCAATTAGATAGTTCCATAAGTGTAACCCATCTCCATCATTTCAGCAGGGTGACATAATTTTCTTCATCAATAGCAAGTGCTGTTATGTGTACCAGACAAGCTTACTCATCCTCGCAGTAAAAACAATCAACTGAGCCGTTAGAAGTGATTTTAGAAGGTGATTTATGTCTAACTAACCCTCTTTCTCACTTGCTCTCTCTTAACCAATTAGATCCTGTTAGTTGACAACGACCCCACCCATTTTGCCTCCCAATTGGTCGATCACTTCCTCATCCTGCCGGACCTCCCAGACCATCGTCGGGACGACCAGAACTGCACCCGCATCTGTGATTGGCTAACGTCCTCTGGGCTGCACCCCGATGGTTGTGTGTGTT
The DNA here is from genome assembly GCF_021917145.1 of Hypomesus transpacificus. NCBI lineage: Eukaryota > Metazoa > Chordata > Actinopteri > Osmeriformes > Osmeridae > Hypomesus > Hypomesus transpacificus. The sequence goes on along the minus strand of NC_061060.1, from coordinate 12,097,381 downwards.
TCTGGGACGACTGCGTGGTCCTGACGGCGCTGGTCTGCGAAAGGCTCGGCCTCCGAGGCCCAACCCCCGAGGCCGTCCGCATCGCCAAGGAGAAGAGCCTCACCCACCAGCACCTGATGGGTCTGGTGAAGTCCAAGGGGGTCCATCCAGCCCCGGATGAGCTGCTGTCCGGCCAAGCGGATGGTCTGGAGACAAGGGAGAGAGAGCGAGGACGCAGAGCGCTCCACGACATGGTCAACATGGAGGGGAACAGCATGAGAGCCATGGCCGACTTCGACAGGGGCGACCTCTTTCTGGACAAACCCGACAACGCTCACCCTCTCTTCCGCTCATCCTGCCCCCCCGCCGCCTCCACGCAGTCCCACTCCGTTTCTCTCGGGCAATCCCCTCTGCTTTTCTCTCCTTCCCCCAGCTCCTACGCCGTGCCCTGTGCTCACGTGGAAAGCGTCTTGGATCTGGAGAAGGCCGCCCAGGGAGGGACCACCCGACCTGGGGAGGCCGAGCCAGGACCGGGGGCGGTCAGGTTCCCCGCCGTGCTGAAGTTGGAGTACGGAGCCGGGGCGGTGGGCGTAAGGAAGGTAAACTCCCTGGCGGAGAGCCTGGCTCACTTTGAGCGCATCGCCGGGGACCTGCGGGAGGAGACGGACTATCCCGGCATCGGGCTGGGCTGGGGCAACGCCATGACCCTGATGGAGTACGTGGGAGGCACGGAGCACGACGTGGACGTGCTCCTGTTCAACGGCTGCCTGGAGGGGGCCTTCGTGTCCGACAACGGCCCCACCCGGGCGCCCCTCTTCACTGAAACGGCCGCCCAGATGCCCTCGGGCCTGGCCCCGGACAAGTGCGCGCAGCTGATCCGCGCGGCGCACCACGCCTGCCTGGGCTGCGGCCTGCGCGACGGGGTCTACAACGTGGAGCTGAAGATGACGGAGCGCGGCCCGCGCCTCATCGAGATCAACGCCCGCATGGGGGGCTTCTACCTCCGCGACTGGATACGGCAGCTGTACGCCGTTGACATCCTCCTCGCCTCCTTCATGGTGGCCTGCGGCCTGCGCCCCAGGCTCCCCTCGGCCACGGGGCTCCCGGCTCGGGGCCACTACGCCGGGGTGATGTGCGTGGTGTCCCAGCACCTCCAGGCGCTAAGAGGCACGGCCAGCCCCGAGCGCCTGCGCCGGCTCCACCAGGAGGGGGCGCTGTGCCTCAACGAGTTTGCGGCCGACGACGAGCTGATCTCCGGCGAGTACGAGGAGCCGTTCTGTAATGTCGGGGTGAGAGATGACCACAGCGCCGCCCACGCTCGCCAACGTCTGCTGTCCCTGTGCCAGGGACTGGGGCTCCACTGCCCCCCCCACTACGACCTGGCCTACTTCCTCTCCCAGTTCAACTAAGGAGAGGGCGAACGGAGGTGGAAGCCATGCTAGCGAAAGGAAGAGTGTAGTGCTGCAACTAACGATTATTTTTGTAATCGATTAATCTGTCGATTCTTTTTTCGATTAATAGAGGAATCGGATAAAATTTAAAAAAAGAAGCTATAATTTCCAAACAATTTATAGCAATTTATTTGAGTTTTGTTTAAAACATTTTTGAAAATTGAAAGGTATGGTCAATAATATGGTGTATATGTAAGATTTTATTTTAAGAAATTGAATTTTTGGGGGATTTGCGAGGATTAAGCTATTTTCAAAGATTTGTGATTTTCTATCATTTTATTTGAAACTTAATTGAAAAAGTAAAGTCTGTGGACGTATACCAGACATTATTAAGATACTCTGGTGTCTGTTTGAGGTTTTATATTCATATTTTTTTTTCCAAAATGGTAGTTTTCACCCGGTCCCTAACGCAACGCTGCAAAGTAGCGTCTTCCGAATGTGAGACGAATGTCGAATATGAAACTAACTTCACCTCGGTAAATGAACACACCTTTACGATGTATTCAGTGTGAAATAGTCCCACACCTTGAATGACTTAGGTCATTCTGATTTCTCTGCCATGTGTTTCAGAACAACGTTACTCAACAACGTTACCTCCGCTCAACTAAACTTTTTGTTTTAAAACTCAAACATCTCAGCGACTTATTTAGTGGTGTAATAATCACGCAACACAACGAATCGATAATGAAATTCGTTGCCAACGCTTTTAATTATCGATTTTTATCGATTTAATCGATTCGTTGTTGCAGCCCGAGTGTCACCTACAAGAAGAGTGACGAGAAAGCTTTTTCAATGTTGAATCTTTGAAATCAGGGAGATTTGTGTTGTGGTTTTGTAATACGTACAGTCCATTTTTGTAGACATTTGTCGCGATTGTTTTGTCTGATTAATGTAAATGGAATAATAGGGTTAGGGTTAGATTTGATCATGGCGTGGGTGGGTTGGGGGCTGGGAGTCTTGTGGCACCCAAGCAGATTAATATCTGGGCCCGGCAGAGATTTCTCACAGAAACTCAGGGACCATCATCACTGGAATGAAAATGATTTGTTCTGCAACTTTTAAATGATCGTCAAAGATAAATGAATGGGAAGTGGTTCTGTCAGGACGATATTAAAAGTAGGTTGTTAAAAATTCTATGAGTGGTTAGGTGATTTATTGTGCTGAATATGTAGATCAGGTATTGTAGAGGTATAAATCAAGCCGAAGAGTTTGTATCACAGTAGAAAGTTTGTTACCATCAGCACAAGGCACAGCTTGGCCGGGGTGGAGAGGTGCAGTGAGGAATTATCTTACACTTACAATATGTCAGAGGGCCATAAAGGTTACACTCTAGAAGAGAGGACCGAAGATGATTTCAGAGGGGTTAGGGGTAGAGGGTGGAACAGGTGGATAAGGCTGTCCAGAAACATTAATATCTTGCCATTTTGGTCTTGTCTGGCAGGCGGATGGCAATTACAGTGGAAAGTTCATGCCTAAGTTAACACCATTACAGCCCCCCACCTCCAACTCCACCATTTGAAAAAAAAAGGGCTATGATTTCACCATGTGAATGAACATCGTACTAGTGGTGCTTGTGTGTGTTTCTAGATGGAAAGGTTCAGTGTAAGAGTGGACCTTATTCACATACCAGAGCCCAGTCTGACCCCGGAGTGAGATGTCATCTTGGGACCAGCATCTGAGATCTGGCATTTGGGGTCCGGTGTCAGGGTGTGGGAGATGGAACTGGGTGAAACTGAGAGCCTGCTCCACATGGCTTTTCAACCCCAATGACCCCAAGTGTTGAGCAGGCAAAAACTGAAGAGTGGTGTTGCAGGATTCAAATGATTTTCCATTGTTTATTTAAAACAAAGGAGCATTAGGATATGTGCACCCGGAGAGGAATGTGTCGTCGAACTGTTGTATCAGCTTTGTACTAATGTTTTTATTTTCTGATGTTTTGTGCAGTTTGTCACTTGTTTTTTTGTTTAGTTGATCGCATTCTACCTCTCACTGTGAGGTTTGTTGAATGTGTATGTGACATCATAAAATAGGAATGTAATGTTTACATATACACACCATTCGTTGTTTTACAACCACATGCATTTTGGCAGACACAGCAAGCCATAGTGACAATTATGTCCACATACGTACACCACAAAAAGGAAATGTTTGTGATTTTCTTATTTCTTAAAAGATAATTACTTCACAATAAACAACTTATTGAAATGATCCACACTTTCAGTGCTACAATAAAGATTCAAGAGAAGCGATGTTTGAATCCTTTCTTGTCTGTTTGGTTGAGCTTGCAGCTGTTCCTCTGCCGCGATTGTAGTCCTTCTCTTTATCACACACAAACACATTCTTTCTTTCCCCTTTTTTCCTCTGAGAGGAGGCGTGTTGTTAGCCCACACAGACGCATTCTCAGAAGTTTCCTCACTTCCTCCCAGTCAACATAAACCCGCCCACATTTCTTTCGGACCTCACAAATCTCAAATTGCACTCGAAAGGTCTTGCTCCCTCTCCAACGTTTTTCCCCACCCCCTCCGAAATTCATCCCTTCCCCTTGGTTTCTCGCGCACATATTTTTCTCTGCAGAACTTTGGAAAAAGGGTGGGTTCGCCGTTTGCGCTTAATTACTTTTCTCTACTGCTTTCCTAGCTAACATTTAATTGTTGTGAACTAAAGCAGCTCTGGTATTCTGGTACTTTTTGTTGCTTTCATAACAGCTAACTTATGTTTCTTGTTTTGGAATCTGCAACACTACTTCATGTAGAAAATATTATCTATTCAACATGGTATAACAAATCTGTAATCTATAAGTGTAGTAATTGACTGCTTAATAATAAGTCATTACATAGTAATCAATAATGCATAATTTTGCCTTATCAACAAGTGTCAGTTTAGATGTGACCCTACCCCGGACTTCATAGCAGAAAAACGGCAACCTATTTCGCCTTTTTGTAGTGTTGTGTCTTACCATGGAGGTGACAGCAGCAGAGGCCACAGGAACACGGGGGGATGGAGAGGGGGCCACACAGGTCAACAAAACCGTGATGGGGAACAAGCCCCTCCATCGTTTCATCAGAGGAGAACCTAAATGTCTTGGGGTGAGAGGAACCAGCTATGTCACTTGTGTATAATCTCTAATGATAGAACTGGATTCTTTGAATGGCATTTGCAATCGTTATGTAAGAAGAGGACAAGAGGGGGGGGGGGGGGGGGGGTTGGGAGGGACTAGCTTGATCTATTTTACAACAAGGCTTTATTATGCTCTATTATGTTGTGTCTTTTCTTTCCATTTCACTGACTTCAGATTGCAATCCTGATACTTGGCTGTGCAGAGCTGCAAATGGGTATTGGGCTGTTGAAGGCAGAAAACTTTAACTCCAGCTCCATCTACATCCCTTTCTGGGAGGGAGCCCTGGTAGAGTACACCAGGGACAGCACATGGAACAGTGATAGGCCAGTGTGGTGATGGTTTTGTAATCCAGATGAGGCTGTGTTTGTTGTCCAAACCTTTTTTTGAAAAGGTTTTGTAAGGGTGTAACAAAAAAGACAAAACAAACCTCACGTGTTAGGTTAATAGGGCTAACTTGTTGGGGCTAAATATTTGAAAGCCAAAAAAGATTTGTATTGAGTCATGTGTTTTTCTACTAGTTCATCACTTGTGGAATCCTCTCCATCTACACTGAGATGCATCCCTCAAAGAAAACGGTAAGTTTACATGTAGTTATCTGGGCCAATCACCATTTCCATTAGTTTTAGTTTCACCACAAACTACATACATTACATCCTAAATGATCTGTAAAGTATCCAATATCATGATAATAAGATTACCTTGAAGTAGCTTATTTTCAGTGTTCCCAATCATCTTATCTCCGTTATTCTTGTCTTATTATCTTATCTCTCTCTGCATTACATCTCTCATCTCTGCAGGTGACGGTGTGTTTGGCCATGTATGTGGTCACCCTCATTGGTATTCTGGTATCCGTATTCCAAAGAAGCGTCTTCCTTGCCCTTACCAACTCATTCCTGCATGGTAGAGGACACAACACATGGCAGATATTCCAGGAGGTAAATTATATATCTTCAGGGCTGCCAACCTTTTCAAAAACCTTGGGGTGCGATTTGGTGGGGCCAACCAAAATGTTGCTGCGTACAAAGCAACCCCTGTGTGTGTTTGCACATGTGTTTGTATGTTTGACAAGTTCTCTTCTACTGTCTGATCCTCAGGCCCAAATTCAAGGTTTGGAGGCACTACTGCTCACGTGCTCGCTCTGTGTGTCTGGGCTTCTCATCTTTCTGTCCACTATAGCGCGGTTCGCTTTGAAGTCCTCCAAAACTCAGGTACACTTTTGCCCAATCAATCGATAAAACGCACAAACATCGTATATTTATAAGTTCATCCAAACAAAATTTGTGTGTACATCCTAATTCAATGGAATCATTTTTCCATTAATCATGCATGTAGTCAATTGATATTTTACATAAACCATTTTTATTTTTCATTTCCCTCTCTTCAGATGGTCCTCACCATGCCCATTCAGTCCTGAGTGGGAAATAACCCTTTCAAGTATTAGAATTGACATAATACAATTCATGTACTGCGTAATGAGATCACATTTGTTTCTCGCCTTGTCCTAAGTACATTTTGTGTGCATATTCTACCACCTAGTGGTAGAATCATTTGTAGCTTTGACTTGTTTTATGTCTCCATTTCTTTAGCCATGTGTAGGCTGACGACCAAATTACGCCAACTGCTTTGTACACTTTTACATGTATGCAGAAATTGTTGTGTATAATTAAGTATTATAAGTAGCCTACCTATTTAAGTACCTTTTTTAGACTCATTAAATAAAACATGACTCAAAACTTTTCTGAAGATCCTACAGTGTGTTAAGAAGACTTACTGTTACTCACTATGTTTCAAATAAACACACTGATCCACATGCAGATGTTGGACCTTTCCAACATTGTGTAGCTGTCCCCCCTCAGATATACATGAATTGTGGAGACTATAATGGCAACACTCCTCTTCACAAGGACTGTGAGAAAGTCTATCTGGACATGGTGAAGTACCTGCTGTCTAGAGGAGCCCCCACTCAGCTCAAGAACCGCTTTGGCTCCACTCTTTACCTGGCCATCAAGAACAGGTGTGGTTGCTTAGAAACCAAGTTAACACAGCAGTGACCTTTTTCCCTCAGAATATGAAATAGAAGCTTTTATGACATTTTAAAATCACAGATGCTACACACCCCTATCAATTTCATGTAGTAATGTAAATCCCTACATCTAAAGTTTCAAAGAAATTGAGTTTTTTGTTGTTGTGTCGTTTACAGGGCGATTCAAACTAGTGACTATAAGACCCATGTTCTGGTCGTGATTCTATTCACGTGATGTCTACAGGCACTATTACAATCGGTATCCTGCATATAAAGGGTGCCACTTTATGGAGCATGTAAGGATAGGCATGGAGACTATTAATATAGTCATACTTCACCCTACATTCAACAGCCTCTTAATTCACCTCTCCAAAATGCATGATTTAATAGCATATCTGACATGCTATATTATTTTAACCCAGTAATTAAATCCTCCTTCATGCAAGTATCTATACATACACTGGAGGCCTGGTACCTGTCAGCTATGAACCTGGACCTGTGTGACTAACAGCCAAAACACCCTGCACGCTGCCGTCGGGCTCAGGGACTCCAACATGGTGACCAGGCTGCTGGAACACAGGGTCAGCCCTCTGATAAAGAGCTAGCCCCACCCACATTATTTACTCTCAATCTTACCCTGGAAAGTGTAAGTAGTGAAATGCAGATCTCTATACCACACCCAAGTATTTTTTTACAAGATTTGTCAAGCCACAGGCTCAGACATCTGGGTTTGGACTGCAGTGGACGAGGCCAACCTAACGATCCTCCTGAAGCTATCCACCCTCGCTTCACCTAGCTGCTCCCTGACACGCAGGCTTGACCAATAGCACCTGGCCAATAGAATGGCCGTCTGAGTCATCCACAAAGTTGTCACCCTCATCCACGCAGTTGTCACCCTCTGAACCACAATAACATTTGCTTCTGAAATTGATACTAAAGTCCCTGCTCCATATGGCAAGATTAGCATTCATGTTTCCTCTTAGCTTTCCATAATGTTACCTGAATTGACTGGTACAACACTGGTTCATGCAATTCACATTTTATTTTGCCACTCATTCCAACTGCAGGTCTGTGCGGGTCAACCTGCAGTAGAAAGACAACTGGATCTCGCCCTTACATTTTGGCTGTAATAGGACTGCCAATTGGAATCTTGAAGACATAATTTCACATGTTTATAGTTTAGGATTTAGTAGACATAGCTGGCTGTGTAGAGTGACTGCATTGAAGCTTGGTCAGCTGTACCCGAAGCCTTGTATTCTCCCTTGGAGGCCAGGCTGTTATTCTGAAACGGAAAGGAGAACATCAATCCAGGTCTCACAATACAACAGCCCAGACATTAGTATTAGAAGTCTAAAATTACACCTGAACTAGCTTCAAGGTTGAAGAAAGCCCCAATATCTATCTGCCCTTTTCCTAGGAGGCCCATACCCAATGAAGCGACACAAATGAGGCCTGATGCCGTTTGTTTATTGTAATCCCACCGTAAAGATGGACACATTGGTCCTGTCTGGTTGTTCCCTTCACCACTCGGCCTTACCTTGGCCCTGGAGGTGAAGGCATCCTGGGCGGCCGTCTTGTTGGCGGCCTTGCCCTGCCAGGCGGCAAGGGCGGAAGCCTGGAGTGCACGGCCGTAGGAGAAGGTCAGCTTCCATGGCCGACCGAGGGGCGTCTGGTTCATGGCGTTGAGGTTCAGTGTGGCCTCCTCCTCGCTCTGGCCTCCTGACAGGAAACAGATGCCTGGGAGGAAGAAAGACAATTTTGACTTTTCTTGTCCCGTCAACCAAGAACCAACCGTTCAGTTTGACTTTGTCCAGGGTGATAAGAGGGTTGGTAATCGATTCAAAACAGAACAAGTCTGTCGTCGGCATAGCACCAGTACGTCTAACAAACTTGAATAACACCACCACCATAGACTATTCCCCTTTTGACGGGTATCAATCAGGGACAGTCCACCCTCTCACCAGGCACAGCGGCGGGAACAGTGCGCCTTAAAGCGGTCACTGTGGCCATGCCGACCTCCTGAGGGGTGTACTTCTTGGGACAGGCTTGTCCGGCAGCGACCATGTTGGGCTTCAGCAAGGTTCCCTCTAGGTAGACGTGATGGTCAGACAGAGCCTTGTACACGGCTGCCAGGACCTGGAGAAGAGAAAGGAAGTTTACATTTACATTTAGTCCTTTAGCAGACGCTCTTATCCAGAGCGACTTACAGTAAGTACAGGGACATTACCCCCGAGGCAAGTAGGGTGAAGTGCCTTGCCCAAGGACACAACGTCATTTGGCACGGCAGGGAATCGATCCGGCAACCTTCTGATTACTAGCCCGACTCCCTCACCGCTCAGCCATCTGACTCCCACGGAAGTATATTAAATGGTAATATACTTGGTCATCAGTATTAAAAAGTTGGGCAGAAATACTTTAGTACTCGTATTGGGTGACACCGCTCGAGGTTAACTTAACAGTAAGGGTTGCCAGGTTTGAGCAGAACTCACCTTCTCTGTGACATACTGGCAACGCTGCAGGTCGTGGTCGCCATCAGGCAGAATCTCTGGCTCCACAATGGGCACCAGGCCGTTCTGTATGCAACATGAACAGTTTTACTTGGTCACTATCAAATTAGCTGCTTACAGATTGATGACTTTACAAAGGGTATAAAAAGAGGAATTAGTTGGTAATTGTCTTTGGTAGAGGCTATGATGATACCTGTTGGCAGATGCTGGCGTATCTGGCAAGGACGTTGGCGTTCTCTGCAATAGCGAGGGCGGACGGACATCCGTCTGAAATCTTCAGAACGCTCCTCCACTTGGCAAAGTCGCAACCGTCTTTTTTGTACTGAGCACAGCGCTCCGAAAGACCGTCAAGACCTGAGAGGAGGCGGGGGGGGGGTCATCTTGTGGGTTGCCAATGCGCAATGTCATTGACAATACTTTTGACAAACGAGTATTACTATCCAGTTTATGTGTTTGTAGTTGCCAGGCATGAGCTTTGTGAAAGATTTTGAGGGCATATGCATAAATGTATTTGTATGTAATCTGTAAGCTCTTGTTCATTGATAAAGGACTCGACAGCCAGTGACTAGTTGAAGTAAGGTTTGAGTTGCTAAAGGCTCTGAGACGTTTGACCCTGGAGGATGGGTAAAGCATCTTGTATTGTTTTAAGGTATTTATGACCTAGGGAAGATGTTGTAGATGGGGTCAATGAGGCAGCTGCTCTGACCTTTTGGCCGAGGTGTCCTGTGTGTGCGTTTCATTTACTATCTCCTCATTTAGAGAGAGATGCAAACGAACCTTGGGACACTGGGCCTGGGGGTTATATTGTCTTAAACTGTCACTGACTAGTCTTTCGCTATGACGGGTCACAGAGTATTGTTTTCTTAAGTTTTGTACAAACTAAATGAATTGTATTGAAACCGCCTTCTTGACTATTCAAACGATAGTACCGTCAGAATTTTCCACCACAGTTTCCAAACCCAAATGCTGTGAGGTGAAATTGTTTACCTTGTGTGGTTGTCTCACCATCTGTACCATTGAGGGCAGCAGTGCCCTTGTCAACCTGGAAGGCGGGTAAAACAATAGGCTTTGACGTTATAAATCCTTTTCATAGGTCAAGGTACAGTAGATAAGTCCTACAGTATACTCAGGTGCAGTGTACTCTGACCTTGTGTGCAGTTATATATCAACTTGGCAATTAATAGTTTAAATTAATAGGCAATGGAACTGTGCAGTATAAAGTAGACATACGCAATTGATCCATTTGGGGTCTGAATTTGATGAACCACGGGTGATACACTATTGCAGCAAAGTAAATACAAGGCACTGCAATTCTGAGGAGAAACGCGGCCTACAGCTTTGGCCTTTGAGAGAGGCCTCCCATTTCTAGTTACCTTGATGCCGACCACGATGCCCTTGTTCTTGATGACCTGGGGGAAAAGGACGCCCCCGTCAGACTTCTGGTACAGTGTCTCATGAAAGAAGATGATCCCGCCCACACAGTTAGAGATGGAGTCGTCAACAGAGAAGAGGAGGTTGCGGAAATAACGTCGGTTCTCCTCCGTGTTCTCCACGTTGATCTTCTGCAGGCGCTTAGCCATGGTGCCTTGCAAAGAAAATGTTCTTGGTCAAGTAATGCAACTAGCCCTCTGGACTCGACCGGCTATTTTAATGAATCTTTCACTCCCCTCCTCATCATCTGCCCTAACCAGCTCAACCTCCTCACCTGTGGATTCATCTGCGGCCAGGATGCCCTTTCCTGGAGCCACGATCCTCTGGGCAATGGTGGCAAGCTCCTGCTTTTGCTCCGGAGAGAGGGATGGGAACTGGTGAGTCATCCTGTTGAGAAAGAAAAACTGATGACTTAATTGTGAAAGTGAGACAGTGTGAAGAAATAAAACCGTTACTTAATGGTTGCACGTGCCCTGCTCATCTGAAAATAAAAAAGGGGACAACTGCGAACTTCAGCACCCTCCACTTGTTCTCCTGCACACCAGCTCTGTAAATATTTGTTCTGTGAAGTTTGAACTTTAGTCCAGCGTTGGTAGGCTGTTCATGCCTTCTCTCCGTGGACAAACAAGTTCACAGTTCACGGGGAGTCAATAAGCCTTGCCAAAATTTGAAGAAATGTGCTGGGTGAAGGGCAAATCGTAAAAAAAACTAGGAACAATTTCAGTATCAAGTGGTGTGCAGAACACGCTGACAAATGTAACAATATGAACACCTGTACACAGTGAATGCAGCTATATGAAATACTAAACTGGTGCCCGTGCCATTCTATTGATTGAAGCCAATACATTTGAGTTCACAAATACTTTAGTTCCATAAATGCAATCAATTTGGTACATTTGTTTTTCAAGATTAAAACGATGCAGTTTCGCATACTATGAATCATTCAAACCCAACATCACAACAGCAATTGTCATCGCATTTCCTTCTCTTTTTGTTGTTGCAAACCAACCACCACATGGTAAACACGATCAACTACATACCACCAAAAAAAACGAAGGTTAAGTTGAACAGCCATAAATAAACTTACTTGGATGTATGTCGATGTCAACACCAGGACAAGTTGCTACCTTACTAAATCCGGACTGATTGTGAAGACCGAAATGTAGTTAGACGGGGTATTTATTGCAGAGCAGAAAACGAGTTTGACGAGGAAGGGGTGTGTGTGATGTGGCACGGGCGTGCATCCCCGCTGGAAAAGGTAATTGGTTGAGGCAGTCAGACGGGGGTGTGCTTGCGTATCAATGCTTCTTTATGGACTTTAAGTTCTTTCTGAGCACAAATGGATGACTTGAAGATAAAGACGTTGTATTATCTGAAAGTCTATTGTCTTAAAAACGCAGCACGCAACAAAAACCTAATCACGTTTGCGCTTGATTACAAAGAGTAGTGCATACTAAGCTTTGGTAGGCCTACTTATTGATATATTACATTAAGTAGGCCCTATAAAATACATTGAATCGTAGATTACAGGTTTACTTCTTGTCTTGCGGAATTTGAGCTCTCAGTATCAAGTCTCCTCCGTGTGTGTGCAGAACAGGCTATGTACAATGGAGATTCGTGTCAATTTACAGAATAACCTATATAATGAACATGTAAATATTGGATTTCCCAATATTACAGTCAATAATATGCAATAAATAAGTAACCTACTGTAATATACATGTTTACTTTTTTATTTTTACTGCAAAGGTCAGAAGCTAAAAAATGATTTGCATATATAACAGGAAACAACTGGTTCAGCTGCCAGGAGTCTCCTTCTTAGGCATCTGAGAACGAGTCTCTAAGTATTACTTGTGTTGCCTCATTGTTCCAGCATAGGCATCAATCTATGATTGATCAATTTCATGTTTATGCACACCAATAGAAGGAAGTCACATTCTTTTTATGTCTAAAGTTCTGTCTATCCAGCTTCTGCTGACTTCTACAGTATTTCCGACATATTGAATTGATATTCATCTTTATGGAACATCTGAGAGGATTGCATCAACTTTGAATCCTTATTTGAAAGACCTTAGGTGACAGGACCAGGTATGAGGCAAGCACAGGTATGAGGCACTGACGAGATCTATTTCAAATCCTGCTTGCACAACATGGACCCTTGACCCTGTAGGCCTACTAATGGTCTCAACAACCGTCATAGGTTGGAGTCCAGCTCCGTTATATCGCTTCACAGTATGTTTCACAGTATGTGTGTTTCACAGCATGTAAGTTTCACAGTATGTATGTTTCACAGTATGTAAGTTTCACAGTATGTAAGTTTCACAGTATGTATGTTTCACAGTATGTATGTTTCACAGTATGCATGTTTCACAGTATGTATGTTTCACAGTATGTTTCACAGGGTTTGGAGAAAGAGACAAAGAGCAAGAAAGGGTAGCGCCGCCTGGAAAGGGGGAAGGGAGGGGGGGGGGGGGGTCTGGTGGCAGCGAACGGATGTATTTAGTGTCATTTCTTTTAAATTCATACTAACAATCTAGAGTGCAGTGCAGACGGTGTCCAGAGGGATGCATCATTTCAGGATTAGTATCAGAACTGCGTTGGAACATGTCTGTTTGAAATGATACGCTACTTAGCACTGATCTAGTGTGTTGCTTAAAGGTACAATAGGTTAAAATAAATCTGTCAAACTGAAAAGTTTTGTTCCTTATAAATATGGTGGGCTTCAGAAGTACTGGCACCCCTCTGCAAAGATGAGTAAAAAGTGTCACCTTTTTGTAATTCAGCCTAATGTCACATTGGAAAAAATGACAACAATCCAGCCTTCAATTACAGTTTATTTTGAGAAACATAAAGCTGACCTCGGCATGGTGTAAACCTACTTCATCATGTTGCCCAAAGTGGAATGGTGAAACAAGGCTAATAAGTCACCAAATTCTGCTTCATGCAGGAGTCCATGAGGCCCTTTATCCAGCATCTGGAATGCTGGCAAGAGGCTCATGTTACCGCTCATAAGGAACTGCTCATCCTCATGCTTAGGCCTGTTTAAGGAACCAACTAAGGATGTACTGTTGGTAGTCAGATAACTGGGGTGGGGCAGTGGCCAAAATTATTTTGCTGCAGCAGTGGAGACTGACTATGTTTGATATACAGTGCGTATAAACTTGTAATAAGTTAACTGTAGTGAATATAGTGGTTTAGTTATTATTTGTGGTTATGATTAAACTTACAGAAGGATCAGGGTTGCTGATGGAGGGTTGAGGGTCCTTTATTTTCTCCTCTTCACTTTGGAGAGCTGCAGACCCCCACGCAGCTCTCTGATGAAGCATTAAACCTCTGTGATTTACTTTTCATTGTAAAATAATTTCAGCGAGAAAAACACATTGTCCATGTTTTATCACTAGCCTGAAAATAATTACTTACCAATACTTCCTACTTTTTACTGGAACGGTTGGTTTGTTTACAATGGCTAATTGTGGCTCTTTGTCCAGGAGTAATTGGGAAGATGGTCAGCTCCCGCCACAGGATGATATCCACATCATCACAGCCCCCACTAATGAGTCTAACCCACTTGGCCAGACCAAGCTACAAGGAGGTGGGGGAGGCTAACCATGCATTGCATGTTTCTTACAGCTTGAAGCCAACTCACTGTACTCACCAAGGTTACTGGGCCTTCTATTGTGCTCTAACCCTGAGATGAATGTTTTCTCAGGCAAGTGGTATGGGAATAGGCTTAGTAGCTTTTCTGCCACAGTAGTAAAAAGTACTCTGAGAAAGTACTGTATCTTTCCCTCTTGTTCAAATTCACGTTCAAGTCAGGTACACTGACAACTGACAACACTGACTGTTTTGAACACAGTGTAATTTCTAATTATCTATGCGTTCCCAGCAGCAACTTTCCCCAATGTGTCTTCCATTAAGGTGAATTTGGACACTGACAACCCATCAGAAGCTGACAACTTATCAGACACTGGTCACTGGTGCATAGGTCAAACTGGTCTTGGTTGACTGGACAGTTATTTCCTCCTCATCCTGTTCAATTGTCCACTTCTTTGTAGCCACAACGGCCACAGTTATCTATCGGTGGAAGCCAACTGTGTAGCCCTGCTTGAGACTTGCAACCAGCTAGTGTGGTTTTAACGGTCATAAGAAAAAATGAGAAAACGTGCCATAAATATTTATCTATCAAGCATTGCACAGTCAGTCAGTGAACAAGTTAAGAAAGCTTTATTGCTTGCGGCCGCAAGGAGACAAAACATCACACGCCATTGTGCTACAAAGTTTGTCCGCTAGCATGTTGTGCTAGCAAGCTATTTAAGCAGAACCGCTCTTGACAGTTATTGGTTACAACAAAGGAATGCAAATGTCCCATGGCTCTTCTTTCATTGGCTCCCGTGCATAGACTTGGAGCGTGTGTGTGCGTGTGCGCACTCTCTGTACTCTAAGCTTGACCAACTCTTTTATGGCCTCTCCAGTAAGATAGTGGTCAAGCCCAGGTCCCTTTGTTTACGTAAGCCTAGTGTTACCCGGAGTTCCGATTTGGGGTTAGGCCTCTCTTTGCACACAAGAAATACTGAACAGAGTCATTCTTATACTACAGAAAAGCCAAACCAAAAATAAGTAGAGGTGCAATTTCTGGGGAAATTGTAGGGTGTGCTTGCTTGCGTTTGTTGCAGAGGGCCCCGTGTTTTAATGACATTTTTGCACCTGATATTTCAGTATATTTTATTTGAAAATGCTGCTCATTTACAACTCAAAATACTAAGAGTGAAGTGTAGTATGAAATAGTTGTCTTCTCATTTCCCCTGCAAGAGGGAATGGTGTAGCCTGGCTCTGCCCTCCTACATACTTCCGCTCAATTTGGATTTTGCTTCTGTACTGGGTCTGGGATGTCGGTTCTGAAGTCGGTTTCCAGAAACAATTTTTTTGTAGGTCCAATCAGCGAACAGAGGGAGTGGCTGAGAACGATGACGTTAATGTCGTGCACTTGTTTGTAGTGATGGGAAGTTCGGTTCTTTTTACTGATTCGGTTCTTTGAATCTCGTTCAGTAAAATGACCGAATCTTTTTTCGAGTCATTTGTTCATTTCAGGGGGGGGGGGGGGGGGGGGGGGGGGGGGTTGGGGGCTATACGTCCACTGCAAAGGACGTATAGCCCCTATACGTCCACTGTAGGTTAGTGCATGACATGTGCACCAGCAAATACTATTTCAAAATAAATTCCTGCATTAAAATAATGTATCATGAGTTTGTATGATTTGGTCATGTATTATCACACTAGCATTTAATTATCACGTCAAACAATTACACTGCACTAAACTGTAAGTGTAAATGTAAAGTGAAAATAACAAAACCAGTCAGTATGATGACTTGAGCGAATATCATTCATTCACGTCTTACTAAAACAGCGGCCACGCGAAAGGGAATAAGGAAACTGTTTCCTCTACTAAAAAATACAATGCGGGTCACGTGAAAAAAGGATCCAAAGACTCGTAGAAAGACCGAGTCGGGGAAGGAACTAATCATTCGTTTCCTCTAGCTACAGAGCCTATACAGGTCACGTGAAAAATGATCCAAAGATCGTAGAAAGACCGAGTCGGGAAAGGAACGAATCGTTCGTTTCCTCTTGCTACAGCCTATACAGGTCACGTGAAAAATGATCCAAAGACTCGTAGAAAGACCGAGTCGGGAAAGGAACGAATCGTTCGTTTCCTCTAGCTACAGAGCCTATGCAGGTCACGTGAAAAATGATCCAAAGACTCGTAGAAAGACCTAGTCGGGAAATGAACGAATCACTCGTTGAGAGGACTCGTTACTCCCGAGTCCTTATAAGGATTCGTTCAAAATGAACGAATCGTTCACGAACGACACATCACTACTTGTTTGAGTAGTTCAGTAATGGCGGCGGAGAAATATGCGAGCGAAACTATTCTGCAGTTGTGGCAACGCTGCCGAATATAGGTTAAAGCCGGAGCAAGAACATTCCTTGCTGAGTTTTGTTGGTGGCCATGATGTTGTGGCCCTCCTCCCCACGGTGTTCGGGAAAAGTTTGATTTTCCAGCTACGCAGCTAGCTCCGTTACAGTAGTGGTGAAGGAGTTGGCTAAGGCGAACGCTTGCGATTGGCTATGGCAAATCAGAGTGGCTCTGGGGGGATCCAATAGTTTTAAACTTCAACAGAGGACCCAACACGTCCCCCCACTTTAAAGTCGTTTGGACCCCCCCCCACATTTGCGATCAAAATATTAGTGCATGACTGGTCTACTAGTCCAGCGATCTTTCCATTGCTTCACAATCAAATCCGTTCCACTTTATCAGTAGGGAGAATACCCATAGCAATATTCCACTCCACATTTTCTAGACAAACAGCATCATGCACGCAGATTCAACTCCCATACTCTTTGATCGACGCATCGCACTTCATCATCGCACTTCAGACATTACTGTTCCACAGACGAGATGGACATAAGGAGGGTTCTTTCGAGGAAGAGGAAAGTAAGTCAAAGTTGCCAAGTTTTCCCTTCAGTGGCCAAAGCACCCTTATGAGACATTCTCTGACTATAATAGCATTAGTTAAGTCACAAAGATCCTTCTGCAAACATTATGATTATAGCTAGCTAGATAAGCAAGCTTTTTACCCACATCTAGCACTAGGTAATACCATACTTTATTAACCCATTACAAGTGGAACAGCATTTGTTGATTTCTTAATCTGGGTCTGAAATATGTTGTGCTTTTGGCCGTGTTCAGACCTAGGCGTCTTCACCGTGGATAAATGTAAGTATAAATACATAAATGTAAGTATAAATAAATAAATAAATGTAAGTATAAATAAATAAATGTAAGTATAAATGAATAAATGTAAACACATGAAAACGTAAACATATATATATATACACACAAATACATGTAACATTTATATATTTTGTGTCATTTATTTAAGCTTTGTGTTATATAATTATTTATTTATCCAAGTATTTATTTATTTCGTTTTGGCCCCTATAATCCTCCATAATGGCCGACATGCTCTCACTCTCAAAACAACTTTGTCTGCTCGCGAGCCGAATGATGAGCCGAGTGACTCGATCGGCTCGCTCTAACTATTTTCCATATTACACAGCTTGAACACGTATAACATAGGCTATAATATATAAAGTTGTCAAGGCAACACCTTATACGTTTTGAAGCTGTGATATATGGAAAATAGTGATGTCAGAGGGAGGGCCGGTTGGTGATGAAAGTGGGCCGTTATTTTGGACCATCCGAACCCCGTCGGCCCACCGGGGATTCCCCCGGTATCCCCGATGGCCATTCCGCCCCTGGACCAAAGTAGGAAGGAGAAATTGCGGACCAGACGAGCTTTTATTTTGAAAAGTAGAAACATGAGACGGGAGTGCATGAGACGGGATTGCATGAGACTGGAGGGCACAAGGCGGGAGGGCTGCAGGCTGCAGCCATACACTATTGTCTGAGCTTGCCAAATAGCCACTAGGCCTACAGCACGCACACAGAAGTCCAGGTGTCGGACTCGGACACAGAAATTGAGGTAGGCTAAGTAAACATTACAAAACGAACAGAACCGATCAGTAGCGGAGGGAGGGTGGGGGCGGGGCGCCGAAAACCCCGGGCCCCGCACCCGAGGGGACCCCCGATGTAGGCTATATTTGTTCTTCTTCATAATTTCTCTTTGGCAACAAAACGTTGATTGTATCCATGGTAGACAATTTTACTAAATATATATAGGCCTACATTTTCCGAAACATTTTTCTCATCCCGATGCTCATCGGAAAGTTAGAGCGCTTGCTTGCTTGGGCTTCTATTCGAGGATCTGTCTAAGGCCGATGATGTGATTGACGAATTTGTTCCATTTCGTAGGCTACTGTACCGTGAGCTGAGCATGGAAAAACATGAACTAAACACACACATCATCCCACCTTTCTCACTGACAACGACATGGACCGTGCTTTCCCCAACCTTTCCATTCTCTATCGCATTTACAATTCCGATAAGCAGTGGCAGAGAGGATTTTCAGCCGTCTGAAGTTGATAATGAGTTTCTTGCGATCAAACATGGGAGAGGAGCGGCTGTCCAATTTAGCGCTGCTGTGCATCGAGAGGGACATTGAGATTGACATTAACAAAGTAATCGCCAGATTTGCTAACGATAAGAACAGACAGGTGATGATTTAAATAGGCAGGGCATTTGTTGTGACCTATGTTTCATGTCTGCATATAGCCTATATTCTGCCTTTGTAAAATTAAAGTTAAATAATGTGTTTGTGTTTTGACCTGTGTGTATGCTATGAGTTTGCTGGTTTTGAATATCCCAATAGCTTACATGCCAGTTCGGAAAAGAAAATGATTATGGAGTTCAATTGTAGCATGCGGTAGGTGGCCTACTGCAGTGCGCGTCACGCGTTTGTGTAGCGCACTTGTTTTTTTCATGGGAGCTTGCTTCGCGCGTGTAGATCGACCCAAATTGTTGCTGAACGAATTGTAATAGAGGCCTATGTTTGTTTATTATAATTTGTCACTGTTAGGATAACTATAGGCTACTGTATTTAACTTCATTTTGGGGGGCTTATGACCTCTTCTTGAATTTGAATATAATGCATTGGTAAATGGACAGATCATTAAACCCATTTATGCATGGATTTGTGTAGGCCTACAGTATACTGTGCGTGAGAAGTTCTAATGATGGCTGAATGTGAGCCTACTTGCCTACATTTTGTTTGCACATTATGGGCTATGCAAACACATTTATTAGGCTAATATATGCTGTTCACATAGAGGTTGCCATTGGTTACTTTTTATTGCTATATTTTATAAATTTAAATACCCCCTGAGACATAACCCTTGCTCCGCCCCTGCAACCGATCATGTTATTTTGACTAAAACATAAAAACAATATTACAGGAAGCTCATAAAACAGTATCTGCGCTCAAATGAATACGAAAATGAATGCGCGCTGGCATTAACGTCCCGGTCAAAGACCGAGGTGAAGTTAGTTTCATATTCGACATTCGTCTCACATTCGGAAAACTTTGCTGTCGCGTTAGGGACCGGGTGAAAACTATATAGGCTACCATTTTGAAAAATTATGACTTTTATAAAATGTTTATGAATATAAAACCTCAAACGAACAGTATTCCAACAATGTCTATACCTCTCCCTGCCACCACAGCTGATATCAAACCTGCGTCCCTGAACTGTTGTAGGCTATAGTGGGTTAAGCAAGGGGAGTTTCTATAGCCGAGTAGTATTGTGCAGAGCACGCTTGGAAGAAAAAATAAATAGGGGCCTGTGCCTCAGTAGAGTTTTATGTCTAACAACGCCTCTGGGGCTCAGTGAGAACGAGCAGCAGCTGTAGTCAAGAATAGAGATAAGTGTACCTCTTAAACAACTTAAGAGATACTGTAAGGGTGTATCTGTCAGCAGGCAGGCCGGAAAGAGTCACGACAACTATAAAAAAGGTTTGACTCGGTTGTTTATTAGCTCGACGTCGGATCATGCCAATCCACAACAGAGTGGCGAGTATGTGTGAGAAACATCTCTCTTCAGAGAGCTTAAATACAGTTGCTGGACATGTTCAAACATAGAATGCATAGAATTGCTTCCTTAACGGGTCTTCAGTGGTCAGTATGATACACTAGAACGTTCAGCAGGTGAAGTGGTCGTTAATTAGCCTACGTTCAAGTCCCAGTTTGTACATGTTTTGCCTTACTGTCTCCTAACTGTCTGGGCTGTGTGCTATATTCTTCTCAGTGGAGGCCTCGCTGCAGGACCTCTTGACCTTACAAATACTTAGGCTGTACATGTAGCCTACACAGAAAATCTGCTTATCAGTTCCTAAGCCTGCACCCTCTGAATCACTCCGGAATCAAGTTGGATTCCCATCACAATTATTAATGGTGCATGAGTTATCAGTAGTGTTGTTTTTGGCGGCCTGTTTTAATTTTTAGTTTTAGTCTAGTCTTTGTGTAAAGCTGTCATTTTAGTTTTTATTAGTTTTAGTCACGTTCATCCTCTTTTTAGTCTAGTCAAGTTTCAGTCGACTAAAAGTCTGAGCATTTTAGTCTTATTTTAATCAGACTTATCCATGACTATTTTCTAATTGTCTATTTTGAGTCAATGTTATTTTAGTCTCTTTTTAATCAAAACAAAGGTAGTCTAAGCAGCTGCTTAGTAGTCTCGAGAAGCATGTTAATGCCAAAACCATTTGTTTAAGGCCTATTGGTCTAGATTAGAATAAGGTATTCAAAGTCATCTTGTTGATGCCAAATTCAGTTCTGTGTGAGGTGAATGACAAAACAGTATTTGGCCAACAAGGGATGCTTAGTACATGCAGTCAGGTACTAAGAACCCACTTTACACTCTCCCATACAAATACACACGCACACACACAGTAGCTAAACACACTAGTCATACATGGTAACCCACTTTACACTCTTACAAACAAACACACACATGCTAGTCACACACGTTTGTCTCAGACTCGGTTTCAGCTCCAGTGGCTATAACGTTGAAAGCGAACGTCTAAAGCTAACGTTAAAATGAGACACATTAAGCACAGCCTCATGAGTTAACTAACAATAATAACGCGACTAAACGAGACGAAATAACGTTATAACATTTCGTCTAGTTTTTATTTTGTAAACTACATTTGTCTCGTTTTTATTCATCAACTATATTGCATTATACATTTCATTATAGTCATCGTCACATCCCCAGCATTTACTTTGCGTCTCTTCTCGTTTTCGTCACTTGATAAAGGTTCGTTGACGACGATATTTAGTCATAATTTTCGTTGACGAAAGCAACACTAGTTATCAGCCACTTGTAACCTATAGGCCTACTCGCATAACCAAAACCCCACTCCACACTTGACAAAGAATGAGTAAAAGATCATGCGTCTAATCTACTCTACTCATCACACTTAGACAATCACTTGGTCAAAACTCCTTTTTCTGTTAAGGATAAAATCACCAAATGTCATCTAGTGTGACAAAACTAATTCACAACACTCACATGCTAAATATTATTCCTCAGTACATCCCTAAGACTAGGAAGGCTGTAAACTTTTAAAATATAAATCAACATCACAAGCAAAAAAGAGAATGTCTTCGTTCTTGTCACGCCTCTGTGTGTGTTCCCCTGTTTTGTTTGGTCCGCCCCCTCCAGGTGTTTCTCGTCTCGTCTGCTCGTTATGGGGTATTTAGTCCGTTATGTTTGTCCTGTGCCAGTTCGTCTTGTGTGTTTCCCGAGATGTCCCAGCCGGTTTCTCTCTGTGTTCCCAGTATCAGTATTTTGATTACCCGAGTACCAAACCCTGCCTACCAAGTACCTGATTCAGCCTGCCATCTGTCTGTGCCTTATCAAGACTCCACTGTGTACCGAACCTTGCCTGTCCGTCACCTGAGTCAGCCTGTCGATTTGGACTAATAAACAACTGCTACCTATCTACCTGCCTCTGCTTTCTGCATCTGGGTCTACCTCTGTGCGTGAGCCGTGACAGTTCTGTGGTTCAGCCGAACTCGAATTCCTCTTTTAGGTATGACCTCTCCTTCTCCATCTGTTTGACTCAGTTGTAATCATGATTAGATATGTCATGGCATGCTACACTATCTCTCCTAATCAACATTGTCTATGAAATGTATTGCTGAAAATGAATTTTCATAAGAAGTATCAGAACGTCCTCTAATGAATTGGATATTCACCGCTATGTTCCCACTTGTTATTACCGCTGCGTCAGTTATAGAATTCCCAGTGGAGTATCTATCTTCCCTTCTTTTCACTGATCTCATGGTCCTTCCCTGGATTGGTATTAGTGCCAATGTCTCCCCTGCTAAATATCACGAACAAAAAGAGAAGAACAACACCCTATTCATACTCATGATAGTGAAATATTAATGTGGAGGTGAGAAATATTACCCTTCCTTCGATGTTCCGTCTGTTTCATCCTATAATGCATCTGCCATAGGAAGCACTCATTGAAGTCGAGACACATGGATCCCTTGTGGTTGACCTTTAACCTTAACCGCTGTTCTGGTGGCCAAAGGAATCTTCATTTCCTCATTCCATTGAATGACTTCTGCAATGGAAGAATTCAAGTGGCACTGTGTAGATCTGAATTATCAAGAGATGTGGTTTCAATACAATTTATTTAGATTATACAATTACATAAGATTAAACAATGCTTTGCTGATCAGTCATTAACGAAGAAGGTGCCATCCACACAGATTGTTCGTAAGACTGATGAAGAACAACCCTAAAACCCTGCCTTATATAAACTTAGAACAAACAACACCATAAATACCTTAAGACAATCTGAGTGTCCCTTCTACAGAGCAAACTACACCACAGAGCCTCAGTTTCTTACATTCGAGTTTCTATAACAAAGGAACTTACTTTTTACCGCTTAAAGAAACATAGATATTGTAACCATGTCAAAAAATGCCATTACACTTCAGGACAGTCTTTGAATGTGGCCTTGCTCAATTTTGCATTGTGAACCGCATATTCAAAAATCCAATTTCTGCAATAGTTCACCGATCCTAGGAAAGACAACATTTCAGTTTTATTCCTTGGTCGTACAATGTCCTTAATTCTTTTCACTCTTTCCTGTGACAAAATCGACATTCCCAGATAGTTCTCTGATTCTTGACGAAATTGGAGTTTAGCAAGTGAGGCCCAGTGTCCAGTGTCCACCTGTTGCCAATGTTTGAGCAGGGCTCTCGAATCTGAGACACATCCTGTCTCATTTCTGGCCGCCACCAGAATATAGTCCACATATTGCAATAAGGTCGAGTTCCATGGGAGTGAATTGTGCCAGGTGCCCATTAATTATTGCACTATAGACAGCTGCTGAATCAACATAGCTTTTTGGAAGGCGTGTCCAAATATATTATTGTTGTAATAGACGGTCAATAAAAAGGTTAATCCCCTCTCCTTTGTCTTTGAATAAAGGATACTGTTTAATAATTATATTTTAACATTACCATACCGAATCCATGGTTCAACGTCAGTCTGCACATGTTCAATAAAGAAATGCATAGGTTCCAAATTCCATTCGTCCAAATGATACAACTATAAAGATTCCTCATAATCTGTGGGCTTTAATAAATATTGATTAAATGCATCTATCAAATGAGGGACATCAACTGATTTCAGATTAACAATCCTAGTAACTGCAGCGACATCACAATAGATGAATTACTTAATACCACTAATGGTAGACAATGCCTGCACAAACTCAACATCACCGAAAATAGACTTAGCTCTGTGGTATGTCTTTACACTACTGGAAAAAAGCTGAGGTATGTGAATCGCTATCCCATCCCGTAAACATAAGATGGTTACATTCAATTTACTCAATAAGCCCAATAATGCCATTGGAAAGGTTGCTCTAAAAAATGAAAGAATGGTGTAATGTGTAATAATAAAAAGTTATCTTCTGTTTTTCTCAAACAGGACAGAGGGTGGTTTCTACATCAACTATAAAGGGAATTTGTTTTCCTGCTATACTCAAACTTAATTGCGGTATTTCATATGGTATATCTGAAACATGAAATTGTAGAGCATTAATCCTACATTTAACATCGTCCAAGTCCATGGCTGTATACAGCGTCACTTCTCCCACATCAAGTCTGTCAATCTAGTGTGTGGCCTGTGGTGCCGCTATTTGGTCTTGGTGGGGTCGTGTTCCATGTGCTTTTGTGGGGAGGGGCGATCCTCTCCTCGAGCACATTTCCCTCTCTCATTTTTCCTTCTTCGGAACGAATGACTTGCGAATAAAATGTATAGTTGGAACTTGTTTTAAATGTAGATCAATTTTGAGTGACTCTGACATGGCATGATCCTTGCGTGGTCTCTGTCCTGAATTTAATTACCATAGGCACATAAAGTGTACTTGATAGGCACCCCATGTTTTGCCTACACGTTTAGTAAAAGAAAAATGTTAGTAGCTAATATCGTAGGTCAAACCTTTTATTTCTTTATGTTCATTTGTGTATTTATCTTTAATCTTTAACTATCTTTCATGAAGAATTATTTCTTTATATTCATAAATTTAGCACTTCAAGACTGTAATTCATATGACACAATTCGTTGTCAGATCTTGGGAAACATTGCTCGAGCCTTACAGCATACTTCATTGAAACGTCTCTTTCAACGTATTATTTTATAACAGCGTAACCAACCATTACCCTACGGATCTAAATCGTATACCAGACACAATTAGATAGACTCATGGGCTTTACAGCAAGGAATCCTGCCTCATGTAACAGACCTTCTAACAATTAAAGGATTTTACGGACCATGATACACAACGGCCTTTCACCGCATCATTATGACCTACGCAGATACAACACTATTTAACAGAAGCCAAGCGGACCAGCCCTTACTTATGAATCTAGGTCCCGTCCTGTATGGTCTTTTGTTCCCAAGAAACTGGTAGGCCTTGTCGTAATTTGTATAGGCCTACATGAACAGTCATCAAATGCCGTAATGCACAGCTCTACCAATTCACTATCAAGGTGTTAGATTACACCGAAGTCGAGTCCCTTTCCTTTATGCCTGCACAGAAATCATCCACTCCCCCTTTTTAAAACATATACAAATTAGTTATCAAAGCAGCCGGTCCTCTCCAGGTAAGCAGAATTCAACATAACCATTTGATAAACATTTAAAGTCTGCTCACCTGAGCTATGGCAGAAGATTTTACTGTTTGTGACACCATTTGTAAGGATGATCTGTCAGCAGGCAGTTTGGAAAGAGTCACAACAACTATAAAAAAGGGTTGACTCGGTTTTTATTAGACGTTGGATCATGTCACCAATCCACAACAGAGTGGCGAGCATGAGTGAGAAACACCTCTCTTCAGAGAGCTTAAATACAGTTGCTGGACATGTTCAAACATAGAATGCACAGAATTGCTTCCTTAACGGGTCTTCAGTGGTCAGTACACTGATACACTAGAACGTTCAGCAGATGAAGTGGTCGTTAATTACATTCAAGTCCCAGTTTGTACATGTTTTGCCTTACTGTCTCCTAACTGTCTGGGCTGTGTGCTATATTCTGCTCAGTGGAGGCCTCGCTGCAGGACCTCTTGACTTTACAGATACTTAGGCTGTACATGTACACAGAAAATCAGATAGCAAGGGTAACTTTATCACCATTACCCCTCAGAGGAAGGTCAGGGGTCCGGGGCAAATTTGTTGGCGGTCGAGGTCGTGAGGATGCTGGACTACGAGGAGAGGACGGCGTTCCTTGGCGAATGGGGAACCTTCCAGAAGATGATCTTCTTCCTCCTCAGCCTCAGCTGCATACCCAACGGCTACGTTGGCATGGCGATGGTGTTCCTCGTGGACATCCCCCCCCACCGCTGCCGGGTCCCGGGGCTGAACAGCAGCGGCCTCAACCTGGACCTCAACCTGTCGTTCCCCCTGGAGGAGGTGAAGGGGGAGGTGGTCCTCAGTCATTGCCTGAGGTACCAAGACCCTCCGGGTCCCGACGGCAACGAGACCGAGGGATGTCTGGACGGCTGGGAGTTCAGCACAGAGAGATACACCTCCACCATCGTGACTGAGGTGAAGCTACACTCTACCTACTGGAATTTATGGATGTGATGACCCTTTGAACTGTCTAACTGTCTTGTTGGGTGTGTTTGCGTTCTGGTAGTGGAACCTGGTGTGTGAGGATGACTGGAAGACTCCTTTCACTGCCACCATCTATTTTGTAGGTGTTTTCTGCGGTGCCTTCCTGTCAGGGATTGTCTCAGATAGGTAATGGTTCTCCGAAGCACGTTACAACTGCAGACACATCAGTATTTAAACGTTCTAGTGTTCTGTAGACTCAAACACATCAAGTTCTGTTGTAATGTTCTAGTCTATATCCTGTATTTTGTTCAGGTGTAGTTCAAGGCAATTTTGGGAGTTTTTACCCTTTTCCAGGATGAAATTGTATGTTCCATAGATTCGGGCGCAGGTTGGTCCTCTTTGGCACCTTGGCAATGCAGACAGTGTTCACCCTCCTCCAAGCAGCCTCTACCAGCTGGGAAATGTTCTGCTGTTTCTACTTCATTGTGGGGATGAGCGAGACATCCAACTTCAATGCTGCCTTCATACTGGGTCAGTCTGGACAAAGAGATAAGTAGATCAGATAACAAAGTAATATCTTTATTGCATTTCTTCATTTGTCTAGCTCTGGTCTGATCTTGATCTCTCGTGTGATTCTGTGCACCTTAGGCTCTGAGTTCCTAACTAAATCAGTCCGCGTCTACTTTGGTGCCCTGGGGGTAACTTTAAGCTATGCCTTGGGCTACACTGTGCTGCCCCTGGCAGCCTACTGTTTCAGGAGCTGGAGGCTCCTCCTGGTTGTCCTCGCCATCCCTGGCCTCCTCTACATCCCTCTCTGGTAGTGAGTACCAATGCCACCTGATAGTACATGGATGGTTCTATTTCTCTTTTGGAACCAGTAGATTGGCTTGAACTTGGAACAGATGGAGGGAGACATGGAGGACATAGTAGTGCCCTGTGCTTCAGGTACATTCCAGAGTCTCCTCGCTGGTTATTGGCCCAGGGCAGACTGAAGGAGGCGGAGTCTATCATCAAAGCAGCTGCCAAGATGAATGGTCTTACGGCTCCTGATGTTATCTTCACCGAAGATGTCACTGCAGAACTCATGGTGTTTTAATGCCCACACACACTCACTCACTCACTCACACACACACACTCACACTCACTAACAGACACACATCCCCAATATGCTTCTACATGTTTACTATCTGCAGGAAAACAGAACCAAGGAGAGCTCACGCCTATACAACTGGCTGGACCTGGTCAGAACCAGGAACATACGCAACCTCACCATCATTAACATCCTCATCTGGTACCCTGATACGTCCTAGCCACACACTGCTGAAAAGTATACCTTACGCAGTATAAGACACTGTGCACAACACATATAGACACTACACACTGTGTGCTTGTTACGCACTTCACACTTTATTACACACTACACCACACTGTTGCTAAATATACCCTACACAGTATAGCATGCACTGTGCACAACACACATGAAAACCACATACTGCATGCTTCACACTATAATACACACTACATACTTCACCACACAGCTGCAAAATATATCCTACACAGTAGGATAAATAAACACTGCACACTGCATGATGACTACATACTACACACAATTCAACACATGCTAGTGCATACTTGCGTACGTCACAACTTCTCCATCCTCCACCTCAGGACAATCAGCTCCATGACATATTATGGGATGTCCCTGAACACGCCCAATATGGACGGAGACCCCTACTTCAACTGCTTGGTTGCGGCGGCCACAGAGTTCCTGGCGTACGGCAGCGTCTGGTTCTTGATCCGCTACACCCCCCGACGCTTCACCCTCCCCTTCACCCTGCTGCTGTCTGGAGCCCTGCTGCTCTTCATCAAGCTCATACCTGATGGTACGAGGCCCACCAAAGTGGATAGTACTGCTGCTACACACAAACACACGCACAAAATGGCACATACTCAGAAGGATTCCCATGTACACAAACGTACACACACCTAAGAGGGTACAAACTCGTGGAAAACACGTACCGGTATATGTACTCACATACTACTCAAATCTAGAAAACCACAAACTGTGTGTGTGTGTAGAACTGAGCGGCCTGACCCTAACCCTGGTGATGGTGGGGAAGACGGGTGTGACGGGGGCGTATGCCTTCCTGTTCCTGTACACGTCGGAGCTCTTCCCCACCGTGGTGAGAAACATGGCCGTGGGAGCCACCTCCATGGCATCGCATTTGGGCAGCACCGTCTCCCCATACATCGCCTTCATGGGTCAGTGTGTGTTTGTGTCTCCTTAAAAGAGTATGGAAGCATATATGTCTGTCGAGATCCGTTTGTCAATGCTGTCTGATTTCAGGTACATACAACAAGTTCCTACCTTTTATCTTGATGGGTGGAGCCACTGTCATGATCGGGTTGTTGAGCTTGTGGCTACCTGAAACTAAAGGTGAAATACTTCCAGAATTCATCCATCAGGTGAAACCGCTTCAAAGGTACGTTACCATGGTTAGGGTTGAAGCGTGTGGTGGGGTATTCTGGGATGTACAGTCGGGTCTGACTTTGTGTTGTGTATCTAGGGTGTGTTTACGACAACAGTGTAGAGGGACTAAACATGACCGGAAGAAGGAGACAACCTCTGAAGAGATCTGACTATACGTCAGTTAAAGATTACTTTTACTGTGAAAAGACCAGTCTGTGAGCAGGAGGAACAGGGTTGATGGAGAGTGGATTTCTTAGCTGGTCACAGATATGAAAACCGCAGAGCTCTGATGAGGTTCTGAAGTGGTCTGGTGAAAAGCAGTCCTTCAACTGACTAAGCTACCTACAGGATTCTAAAAGGAATTTACCAACGTGTTGTTTCCCTTACATTTGTACACATATGTTTTATTATTGCACATTTTATATGCAAACAAACAGCCAATCAAATTATGTAGAAATGGCTACAACATATCCCGGCCCCTAATTGAGTATGCCTTAGCATATCAATTTCCAACTTAAATTTAAAATTGAGGCCACATTTCAACAACATTTTTGTCAAACTTCCTTTGAGCGAGTTTTTTCCTCTTTTCACAAGTAAAGGGCAAAGGTAAATATGTACATGCAAGTATTTCCAGTCTTATCAAACTTTTCTCTTTCATCTTCATTCTTCACCCTGCAATACACACAGTTTTGTTATGGGTCTGTGAATGACACAGGTCTTGGTCCGGACCTCTACGTTTGGGACGACTCCTTTTTAGTCTGGCATTACCTTGATGATTCTGCCTAACAGCCAGGAGTTCCTTGGAAGTGACAAATCTGCGACGAGGACAACATCTCCAACCTTGAAACTTTTCAGGCCGAGCCACTTTTGCCGTTTTTGCAGGACACATTTGGTCATTTAGCAGACGATCTTATCCAGAGCGACTTACAGTAAGTACAGGGACATTCCCCCTGAGGCAGGTAGGGTGAAGTGCCTTGCCCAAGGACACAACGTAATTTGGCACA
Organism: Hypomesus transpacificus; assembly: GCF_021917145.1. Lineage (NCBI taxonomy): Eukaryota > Metazoa > Chordata > Actinopteri > Osmeriformes > Osmeridae > Hypomesus > Hypomesus transpacificus. The sequence goes on along the minus strand of NC_061060.1, from coordinate 12,067,808 downwards.
GAGGGGAATCGATCCGGCAGCCTTCTGATTATTAGGCCGACTCCCTCACCGATCAGCCATCTGACTCCCCCCATTTGATGTGTTTAGAAACCTATGCTATATACAGGACACGTTAGCATTGCTAATAACTGTTAGCACAACATCATACTATCCTTACAGCTTGCGTTTGCAATGAGCATACGGTCGGAACAGCACCTCTTTCCAGGTTCAGTCTCCTAGCAAATCATGCTTGAAATTGTCTAGGGTTGTCTAAACCAGTGGTTTTCAAACTTTTTGTGCCCAAGGCACACCAAAAGGCATGTCAAAATCTCAAGGCACACCTGTATTCATATCTGTGCAAAGCGCCTCTATAACATGTGTTATCACTCTGTAAACGTTTATTTTTATTTACTGATGTTATGGGGAAAGGTGCCATCGCTGAGGGTCCAATTAGAATGAAGAAAAAAAGGGAGACTTGGATATCCAGTAGAATCATAACTCTTTGTATTAAATACTTGTAAAAACAATGAATTCATTGAGGTGTTGGTGGGTGTATGTGGTAAAGCACAAACAGAAAATATACAAAATGCAGGTGTCATGCATAACTCAGAAATTAATACATAACTCTGTAGTACCATTTGAATGATACATTATACAGGGAACTAGCCCTTGTGAGGCCAACAATGACGGTGTTTCACTGGGCATACAATGTGACTTCCATGTATGACTGAAGTGACCTATATACAAGGGTACCACACTATAAAAACCTTTAAAGACAACCAAGTACAAGAAAGTGCAAAAGTGCCCGGACCAAGCTGCCACTCATTCCGAATGTGCCGTAAAGCAAACCAAAAACATTTGTAACGTGCGGAGTAGAGTCATGTGACCAACGTGATTTCCATATATGGTCATTTAAATAGACACGCATTATGGGCAACTGGGCGACTTAACTTATTATGGCCTCTTTTTTTTTTACAACTAATGCCAAATACAATTAGTCAAAAAACTATATTACTACTTATTAAATATTTACTGACAAACTAATTCTATAATTAATTTGAAAGTTTGAAAACTTACAACTAATGTATATTTGAATCAGCATTTAAACATTTTATATTGTACATTTGCTATTTAACATTTGCTATTTTGCCTGCTTACAAGCTAGTGAGAAACATGTTCCTGTCGTTGCTCGCAGATTTTTTTAATTCTTGGTGGTACTGAAGAGAGGGCCACTCGCAAGTCCTGTTCAACGGAGAGGCGTGACCTCCTGTTGCTCTTCATGTAAACTAGAGTAGAGAATGCCAACTCACACAGGTAGGTAGTGGGAAAAAGAAGAAGTTGTTCAATCGCGTGGCGGGAGATAGTTGGGTACTCTGATGCAGAAGCCAACCAAAACTGATCCAGTGGGAGCTCACTAAATTTGAGTTTCATTGTGCGGTCCATCCGGAGCTCTGCACATTCCTCTCTTTCCCTCAAAATGAGCTTTTGTGTTGAGGATTCCTGATTGAATGGGGCTCGAATCCAGTCAAAGTCCTCGATGTCGGCCACACGTGGAAAGTAGCGCTCAAACCTCTCTTTTAATGTCTGAAGGTGTTCAGCAAATAAAGCGCGCTCCCTAGCAGCCTGTGGTGCGGCTGATGCCAGTGGGAACATCTCCATGGAACCCTGTTACAAAGCCTCCTGCCACAGGATAAGCTTGCCCATAAACCCCCGAATCTTGTCTGTGGACGATAGAATGTTCTCATTCCTGCCCTGAAGCTTGGTGTTTAACTCGTTGAGATGCCCAAAAATATCTGCAAGGTAAGCCAGCTTGGCGCCCCACCTCTGATCCGCGAGCTTGTCCTTATGAGGGACAGGGTGTTCCTTCGAAAACTCCAAAACCTCTTCTCGCAGCTCATAAAGACGGGACAGGACTTTTCCCCGTGACAGCCAACGTACCTCTGTGTGGAGGAGTAGGCTTTGGTGGTCAGCTCCCATCTCAGCGCACAGTTGGGAGAATAGCCGAGACTTTAATGGCCTTGATTTGATGTAATTCACCACCTGCACAGATTGATCCAGCACCTCAGCCAACTCCGGGGGCATGGTTTTGGCAACTAATGCCTCGCGATGTAAAATACAGTGGTTTGTCACAATATTTGGGTTTTGTTCTTTCACCTTGGCAATAAAACCTCTCACTCTCCCCGTCATGCATGCCGCACCATCTGTACAAAGACTGATGCACATTTCCCAGGTCAGACCTTTCTCTTTTAAATAGTCATTAGTTACCCTGAATACCTCTTCCCCTGTTGTGTGGCTTTCCATTTCTTTACAGAATAAAAAAGTCTCTTTGATTGAATCACCGTCAACATATCTGACGTTTGCCAGGAGTTGGGCAGCCCCACTTATGTCAGTTAACTAGTCCACCTGTAGAGAAAATGTGCCGCTGACCTGCAGTTTCTCCGTCAACTGTTGTTCTATGTCATCTGACATGTCATCGATCCTTCTTTTAACTGTATTATCTGACGAAAGCACTTTTGATAAGGCATTTGCGGCATCTGGACCCAGCATGACACCTGCAATTTTTTTTAAAGCGGGGAGGATGAGCGTCTCCGCTATTGTGTGTGTTTTTTTCTGCTTTGCAATAAACTCCGCTAGCATATAACTTGCCTCCATAGCCTTATCAGACACTTTCACACAATCCAACAAATGGTCTTGCTGCCTCTGGTTCAGATGTTTCAGGCAGAAAGAGAGAGATGTTTTTTCCAAGTAGCTACAAAAGAAATTGCTGGTGTTTTTTAATTGCCATAACAACCGTGAGCTAATCTGCAGTTAACATTAGCTAACATGCTAGTTTTTCTAACAACTGAAAAAAGAAGGGAAAAAAAAACCCTTATTTCAGAATTGTCTTCCAAATTAAACAAGGTTGCTGAACTTTTTTGGCAATTTTGGCAATTTGCTGATTTTATTTGCTACATGTTAGTCTGTAACATGAAGCAATAAGGTACGAGAGGCTGCGAATCGGGCTTAACAACACACTTGAACGCGTACTTTATTGACGATAAACTGCCTCTCGTACCTTATTGCTTAAGTGAATGTCACTTTCTTGTGGACTTTATTGAATTTGCCATGTTTCATGAGGCACATGGCTAATCCAATGTCCTTATGACATCATAATTGATTCCATGACAACAGCATACCATTCTACGAAATTTTACATATATGCCTTTAACAAGCTCACTGCAGATCATTGCTACATAACTTTTTGAAGGAGCCTATTTCCAGTCAATTGTTTTATGAACTCACTAAATTATTATTATTCAACGATAGCCTGCAAATCAATCCACTCTCCCACCTCGAAATGAGTGAGTATATTAATATAATAATTATTATTAACTGCTGTAGTATTTTTCAAATGCCTTCAAATATTGTACAACATCATCACATGTCACCACCATCTGATTTACACTCTGCCATGTCACATTTAGTATTTATACATTATTTGTAAACACTAAGCACAATGTTTACACATCATATAATAAAAATTACTTGAGAACCACAAAAACATGATCACTTCACAATGAATGTCAAGTCTGTCATTGCCCTGTCACCACCATCAGACAAAAATATGAATTATTTTGTGGTTTAGGTGTCTGATAGTGTTGAAACAAAGTGTCACGGTAAAAAACATTTTGATAAAAAGGGAAAGGTTGGGAGGTTGTGTCAAAGTGTAGCTAAGGAGCTTAGTAGATGTTAAATACTTCTAATTTGTCTGAGCAAAGGGTTTTATTTAAATAAATATTGCCCCCTGTTGATTCCCACTTCTAATGTCAGGCTCTGAACAAGTATATCCTATGGACGTGGAGTGTAGGCTACCTATATGATTGTTTAATTTTTTACAATATTATCTAACCTGATGTGAATGTCACTTTCTTTCTGAATTTATTGAATTTGCCATGTTTCAAGAGGCACACGGTTAATCCTATGTCCTTATGACATCATAATTGATTCCATGACAACAGCATACCATTCTACAAAACTACATGTGTACACCATTTTACAAGGTCACTGCAGGGCAATGCTACATTGCTTTAAAAACTATTATAGTCAAATGGTTAATGAACTCAATAGATAGTAATTATATCACAATAACGTGCTTATCAATGCACTCCCACCTTGACACATGAGTGAGTATGACGATATTAAGTATTTTTTTTAAATGCCTTAGAATATTGCAGAACACAACACGTTCAATTAAATGACTATAGCTACATAATGATGCATACAGTAACAACATAGTTAAAGATGATAGTTAAGGTAGCTAGATATAAACTATACAATAATAAAGACAGAAAAAATAGATAGATGGATAGACAAAAATATTCATTATACATGAATGTGTGTGTGTGTACTCTAGGATCGTTTGAGGAGAAGTACGTGGAACTGAGCTGTCTTGGCCAAGGTGGCTTCGGCTCAGTCTACGCAGGACTCCGTATAGATGACAATCTGCCTGTAAGAATAACACAACACGCAAAATATACACACACAGAGCAGTATATAATTTTTTGTATTTCCCCCCACCCGTTTTTTTCGATAGGTGGCAGTCAAGCATGTTCCCATTGATAAGGTGATAAATACACCTGTGGTGAGTGGACCAATCCTCTTTTTACGTTTCATATTTTCCATTTTAGATTCTCATTCTGAATTGTCTGTCATCCCAAACCACAGTCTTCCAACAGATAACATCCCTATTGCAGCATTAACTACCTGGTTGTTGTGTTCTCTGTGTTTAAGACCCTGCGTGGGAAGCTCCGCCAGCTCCCCCTGGAGGTGGTGCTCCTACTGATTGTAGGACAGGGTGGGGCAGACATGGCTGAGAAGGCCAGGGGTGAGGAGGTGAGGGGTGAGGCCAGGGTTGGAGACGGTCAGGCAGCAGTGGAGCTGCTGGACTGGTACGAGCTGGACCAAGAGCTCATTATAGTTCTGGAGAGGCCTGTACCCGCCCTGGAACTGTTTGACTATATCCAGGAGAGAGGATATCTCCCCGAGGATCAGGCCAAGCTATATCAAGCTATATCAGGCCAATCCACCTCCAAAGAGATATTTGTGAAAGTCAACATTCATCACCATTTGCCCTCACTCTCCCAACTGTCCTTCATCTTTCTCTCGGTCTCTTTCTGTAGATCATTCTGAGGCAGCTGGTTGAGGCCATGGTCAATTTTCACTCTTGGGGTGTCCTCCACCGTGATATTAAGCCAGAGAACCTTCTGGTGGAGACCGGTTCTGCAGTTCCACGGATTAGGGTTCTGGACTTTGGCTGTGGCTGCATTATCCAAGAAGCACCCTACACCAAGTTCCTTGGTACGTTCCATACTCTTGTATTTTCTGTGCCCCCCCCCCCCCCCCTAATTCATATTAAAGAGCAATATATCATCAAAGATTTACCATGATGACAAACACAAGGACTTGAGCAAAAATAAGGAATGGACTCGGACACACACTACCATGTGCGGTTTAACTAAGGTTGTTTTGTGTGTGTGTGTGTGTGTCAGGGACCAAAATGTACATCCCTCCTGAATGGTACCTCCATGGTTCCTACCAGGCGGTTCCATCCGCTGTCTGGCAGCTGGGGGTACTGTTATATAACGTGCTGTCTGGGATATTCCCCTTTTGCACACCCGACCAGGTCCTTTATTGTGATCCTATCCCTACCATGGATGGGTTTTCCAGCCGTAAGACACTTATCCACACGCAGACGAGAACAATAAACATACACACTCACTCAGAGGCACACACATACTTCCTGTCTGTATCTAACTGACCACAGTTTCCTCCACTTCTCTTATATTCTCTGCTATCTCTCTCTCTCTGTCTTTCTCTCTCCAGAATGCAAGAACCTGCTGAAATTGTGTTTGGCAAAGTGCCCCAAAGACCGGCCTACTCTAGAGGAAGTCCTTCTCCACCCTTGGCTGCGTCCAGAGGAGGAGAAGAACGCAGGGAGACAGAAAAAGAGAAAGAGAAAGGAAAGAAGAGACGCACAGAGCAGCAGAGGAGGGGAGAAAGAGGAAGAGAGTGCTGGAAGAGAGACAGGATTCGGGGGAGTCTTCAACGGCACTGTCCCTGAGGACGCCTCATATTCGTCCTCCCTCTCCCTGTCCCAGGGCAACACCAAGAGGTGTAGGGTAGATACCAGGAGCCCTGAGGTGTCCCCTAAAAAGACCACTGCCACAACAATGACCCCACATGGTACACATGGAAGAGGTAAGACACACAAACACAGAGAGTCACAGCCATGCACCAGATTAAGTTCTCCTGGTTTTCCTTGCCCCTCGTGTTTTCTGTCTGTCTCCTTGGGTGTGTGTTTTGGTCTTGGTCTCTCTCTCCAGGCTCCCTACACTCATGTGTCTCGTTCCAATCACCCTTTCTAGAGGTTGGTAAATAACTACTTTGGTTTTATAATCCTGTTTTGCTTTTCCCTGCTTTTGTGTCCATCCCCTACTACTGACAGTGGGATGCGGCCAAGACAAGGACCCAGAGGAGAAGCAGGGCTACATGGAAAGGGAGACAGAACTTGACAGGTCAGTGGGAAACCTCTTCAACTTTGAACTTCATCAACTGAGTTTTCCGATGAAGCATTGATTCTGAGAAAGGCCGTGAGTGAGTAATGTTGTTCTCCCCAGGGCCCGTGCTGTGTCCACCATCCCAGAAATGAGCAATACAGCACTGCTGCCCAGAGGCCCTCTGCCTGTGCTGCCCAGAGGCGTGGTGCCCGTGCTGCCCAGAGGCCTGGTACCCGTGCTGCCCAGCACCGAGCCCTCTGCTCCCCCTGAGCCCCCAGCAGAGTCCTGGTCAACTCTAGCACCCCCAGAGCTCCCTGCATGTAAGAACCCCGGCCTTGGTCACCACCACCGACCCCCTGAGCACCTCTGCACATCCAGACGGCCTCCAGGTCTGCCTCCAGAGCTGCCCCGGCTTTTCACCCTGCCTCCTGGCCGGCCTCCACAACTGCCCTGGCCTTCGTCCCTGCCCCCCGGTCGTCCTCCTGACCTCCCCACTGTCCCTTTCTCCCCCCGTCGCCCTCCAGACCCCCACCCCCCCAACAAAACAAAAAAACACATCTATACCCCCCCCCCCCCCCACACACCCCGACTACATTCAGGAGAGAGGAGGATATCTCCCTGAGGATCAGGTCAAGGTGAGTGTGTTTACAAGTTCATACTCACAAACCCGTCTGTGGAATAATCCTGTAGAAAACAGTTATAGATCACAGACCACAGACCCTGGATGCAGAAAAGCTGGAAGGAAGGTTGGAACAAGATTCCTCTGGAGCCAGATGAACACCGGATTGGATGGGAAGAGACGTGTGAATGATGTTGAACAGAAGCTGAAAAGTCCATGGAAAATGGACACCTGAATGAATGATGCTAGTGGGGAGAAACAGAAGGGAAGACCGACACACAACTACATACATACAGTACACACATGTTCCTATGGTGTACGTAACACCAGGAGAGAGGAAGACATCTCCCAGAGGATCAAGCCGAAGATATCTCCCAGGGATTTCCAAGCCGTAAGACATGCATCCACACACAGGAAATTACACGCACACTCACCCAAGACACACATTGTCTTTATCTAGCTGACCACAATCCCCTCCACTTCTCTCATATTCTCTGCTATCTGTCGTTCTCTCTTTCCTTTTCTCTCTTCAGAAGATATGAACCTACAGAAGGAGGCGGTTTGGCAAAGACCTGCCCACTCTGGAGGGAATTCTGCTCCACCCTTGGCTGCAGTGGTCCAACCCCTGGCACACCATGGGTCGATGTGCATCTCATCCACTTCCTCACCACAGACCACCTGGGACAGAACATCTTTTTTTTATCAAACGCCCCAAGCATATTTACTACACACTAAATAATTAACGCATTATATGCTTAACTAGTCTGTTTATTTCTGGGAATTTAAATCTCCAAATACTGATTTCAAATGAAAGTGATCTTCTGTCCTTTTTTGCTTATACTAGAATAGTGCCCATGTCCATGATGCAGACGGTGATTGAGATGGTTATAAGGGCACACAGGCAGCCATTATTATCAAGTTATCGATACAGTGCTCGTCACGGCTCTCGCTACTGCAGTCTCAATCTGTGTTTGTCGTGTGTCTAACCTCTTCCATGTGTGAGATGTTCTATAGTACATTTCCCTAGTTAAAAATAACTTCCTCCTTCATTGTTGCTCCCGATGGGCAGGCTAGTGCCTTGCATGGCAGCTGCACCGCTGTTGGTGTATGAGTGTGAGCCTTCCTTCCTGACGCAGAACTAATGGGACATCTCGTGTCCATGCCTCCACATGATTACTGTGGTTAAAATAACACTGTCACTCACTAATGAGTCTTGAGTTACTTGTTTTCTGCTTGGCGAAGTCCTCTGGCTAATCCCACCTAACCCCCTGATGTGTACTTTGCCCATCATCTGGGTGTGAAAACCGTTCTGCCACAGAACGTCTATCCATGTAGCATAGGGATTCAGACACTTATAGTTATTCCTTAACCGGGTAAGGTGGACAAAACAGCCACTCTGTCACGGCCACAGCCGTGCCCCCCTATTGTTTTTGGTTTTTCCCTGTCCTAGTGTTTCCCTGTCATTGTCTTCACCTGTCTGGTTCTCGTTAGTGTCATTGTCTTCACCTGTGTGTCGTTTGGTTCTGTGTATTTAGGTTTCTGTTTTGTGTCCAGTCTTTGTCTTGTCATACTGCTACTACCCCTGCATGCGTGTACCCTGTCTGGTTCCCGTTTCAAGTATTAAACCCTTTGTTTTCGACCATGGCTGCTGACTCCCCTGCATTTGGGTCCAACCCCACCTCACGTCGTGACACACTCCACATAGCTGAAATCCCACAAAGTCATGTAGGTACATTCTTCCACTACTGATTGTGTCTCTGATTGTGCCACTACTGACTGAGTGTGGTACATTGGAAACCGTACCTGAACGGGAGGGGCAGCAGATTGGAGAGTTTGTGTAGGTATTGAGGAAGGTAGCACCCAGCTCCCTCATGAAGTTTACGTATGGTAGCTGAACCACCCTATTCCCAGGGTCCACAGTCAGTCGGCCGTCCTTTGTCTAAAATAGAAATGATGCTCCGAAGAGAACTTCTGTTTCATACCCTCAATTTAACCTTAAAGGGATCATAGCATGCAAATCCGGGTTTACCTTGTCATAGTTGAATAACGACAGTTTGGTGGGTAAAATGGACATACAGAGAACTTCAAGTCTCATTGACACCTCTTTCCTATGCAAATCTCCCAATTTGAAACTGCCACTGTAAAACGGACAGTTTCAAAAAATTAGAGTTGATGTCAACTCGTTAGCTACACCTTATTTGACTCTGGTCTGTACCTTTGTCACACCCAAAATTTTACATACAGCAAATTAATAACTTATGTTGCTTACAATGCTCAGAACAAACCTAATACAAAGTTATGCTTAGTCTACGACACTGAATTGTGGGTATTACACTAGTATTACAGCTAACAGGTGCCATGTTGTGTCTTTGCTCTGCAGCTTTGCTAGTTGTAAACCAACTCATCAGCATGTAGACCATCTACATGTTCTTGAGCATACAATAGAAGGGAGAAAACCTCTAATTTCATTCTGGGGCTATTTCACAGGGTTACTTTAGGGCGCATAGAACAGCACCCGGGCCATTTTCAGCCCAACCAATGTTACATACGCTATTCGGAGACCTTACGGAACAGTGTGAAATACCTTGTACAATCATTCTATGACCCCTTTAAGGTATTCTACATAAATAATGCAGTGAGGTAAATGTATCAAACTTTCAATTTTTCATTGATAAAGTAAATAAGTGTAGACCACTCACTGGTAGGCTGGTCAACACAATGTTAACGGTTTCTTACAAAAGCAAGGTAGAGGGTTCCCAGGGTACAAAGGTGACTTTTTGCTATGTATTCATTTGTTTGATGATTGATTGATTCACTTATCTTTCAGGCACCTTGTTTAGTATATGTAATTGAAGCTCCATTCAACCACTGGCTCACCACAACGTTGTCTCTCTCTTCTTCTTTATTTTCTCTACACAAATAGTTGCCAGAGTAAGTGTGAGAATAGACACATCAGAAAGTTTGCAGATGACACGGCCATAGTCAGCTTGCTGAAGGGAAGGGATCTGAAACATGGGCTTGTTGTCAATGACTTTGTGTCATGGTGTAAGGAGTTTCATCTTGAACTGAATTTGTCAAAGACCAAGGATATGATTATTGACTTCAGGAAGTCGGTGCCCATTCCCAGATTCTATTGAGGGGATTGAGATTGATTTGGTTGAGAATTATAAATATTTGGGTACTGTTTTTGATAACAGGCTGTGCTTTCAGACCAACACAGATACCATCTCTAAGAAGGTACAGGACAGCAATGTCTCTATTTCCTGAGAAATAGGAACTCTACTAAGGTGTGCACCAAAATGATGACTCTGTTTTATAGAACGTTTATTGAGTCGGTGCTGACCTTTTGTGTTGTGGTGTCATTTGGTTTGGAAATCTGAATCTGGCGAATAAAAACAGGGTGATCGACTTGTCAGAGGGGCCAGTAAACCAAGTTCAGCTATCTGAGCTTTATGTTCGGCAGATTGTAAGGAAGACCCAGGCCATATTGGCTCCATTAACCATCCCCTGAAGGGGGAGTTTGAGTAGCCTGGCTCTGCCCTCCTACGTACTTCCGCTCAATTTTGATTTTGCTTCTGTACTAGGTCTGGGATTTCAGTGCTTCAGTCGGTTTTCAAAAACAATTTTTTTGTATGTCCAATCAGCGAACAGAGGGAGTGGCTGAGAACAATGACGTTGATTTTGTGCTCTAGTTTGAGTTGTAGTTCAATAATGGTGGCGGAGAAAGATGCAAGCGAAATTATTCTGCGGTTGTGGCAACGCGGCCGAATATCCATAAGTTAAAGCCGGAGCAAGAACAATCCTTGCTGAGTTTTGTTGGTGGTCATGATGTTGTGGCCCTCCTCCCCACGGGGTTCGGGAAAAGTTAGATTTTCCAGCTATGGCAGCTAGCTCCGTGGTGAAGGAGTTGGCTAAATCGAACGCTAGCGATTGGTTATAGCAAATCAGAGTGGCTCTGGGCAGATCCAATAGTTTTAAACTTCAACAGAGTATCCGCCTTCAAGGAAGTTAAAGCTTGTCAATGGAGCGATCCCAGACCTTCTGTACAAATGAAATGTACGAGGGTCTGGTTAGGACCAGGCTAGAGTTTGAGCTCTTGCCTTCAGGAAGATGGTATAGAGCAGGTCTGGCCAACCCGCAGCTCCCGAGCCGCATGCGGCTCTTGGCCTGGTCTCGTGCGGCTCTTACATTCATGTCGAATTTTGTGTTTTCTTTTTTTAATGTATGTGTGTTCAATGTTCATGTTGAGTTCAATATTTTAATCCCAAGCAAATGCACGTCTGACGTGAATTTTTGCATGATCGCGTCTGTATACATTGCAAAAATTGCTTTTGCAATCTTCTTGATTAAGGATGATTTTCATTAAAAATCATGCATACATTTATATACTGAAAAAGCCATTCTCCAATTTCCTTCAATTTAATACGAAATTATGAATATGCATAAGCCCCGGGTCCTTCTCCATCGTGGACGTGGCGAACGACAGGCACCTGTTTAACACCTTCCTGAGCGAGTGGAGGACGAAGGGCAGGTAGGCCCTCGCTCGGGCCTGCGAGAAGAGAGAATACACACAGCCACCTGAGGGAGGCAAATAGGAGACAAACACAGAAGAGCTGAGGAAGAGTACCACACAGACTCGCTTACACAGACTCTGACACGCATACACACAGTCAGACATTCACATAATATACACACTAGTTTTCTATAGAAGAAGCATATGCACATACTCTTCTCTCGCACTCAGCTCCTAATCCAGATCTACATTTTGGGCTTAATATTTTCTACGTTTAGTGGCAATAATAATCAGTCAACAGCTTTGCATCTGGTTTTCAGTAATATAGCATATGCTAAAAAGGTGATTAAAAGGTACATTTTCAATCATAAAAATCCATAATCATTACCCATCTTCATAATTACAACAGTGTGATGTTTTGTCCACAGCAATTCCTCCTAATCCACTGTTCAGTTTCACCATGTTAGGTTTTCTGTGTATGTCAACATAACCCTACACAACAATAACCCAGTTACCCATCTAGCTGAGTTACTGTGTGTTCACACTGCAGCGACCCAAATCATTGCCATCGCTTACCTTGCCACAGTGCACCACACTTGGGGGGGTTATATTAATGCAGAGTTGTAGTTCTTTAAAGTTCTTTAAAGGATTTAGAAATTGATTGCACAATGTTAACAAAAGTAAAGATACACATAACCTTGAGTGTTTTAGCACTGATTATTGTTGCTTCTTTTATTTTGAAACTTTATTTTTCACGGTATAAAAGTTAACCAACAGAGTTTTTTACTGACAGCAAGCTAAGAATATCTTTAAACATTCAAGCTTGATAACCTGCAACTCCAATTTGCTTACAACAGTAGGTAAATGTGCCATTTTCATTTTTGTTGCACGTAGACTTCCTAAATGGGAATTGTAGTTCTTAGGCTGCAGCAATAGAGGTGTCGTCTACCGGTCTGCCTTGAGGCTGAAACACAAAACCAACAACTGATCAACAAGTTGCTTTGACACACAACATCAGCAGTGCTACCTTATGCTCTCTGCGGCAAATCCTAATCATGATGCCGTGTTTTAGTGGTTTAAAAAACAAGCTTGCCCAAATTAAGGTTTTACAAAAAAAAGAGATTTGTACAGCATAGTGTTAAAAGGGTTAATTAGCATCTCCACAATCTGTTCCCAACAGGATATTTCAGAAGTGGAAATGTTCAGGTTCGGTAAGTAGAAAACACTTGTTTCCAATCACCTACCCCCCAAACCCTGCCAGGAAATGAATGTCACAAATCACTTTTTTTTTCCCCAAGTGATTTGTGACATTCATTTCCTGACAGCGTTTATGCACAGCAAAGAGATACAGTGAACAAATGTAATTTGCATGCGTTCGTGTGTGGAGGGGTGGGGGCGGTGTCGCCTACCTTGACGAAGATGCGTGAGGACAGGAAGCGTCGCAGCAGCTGATTGGTCGGACTGGGGAAGCGCAGCAGGGTGATGTTGAGCAGGGGGATTGTCTGGTAGCCCACCATCAGGGGGTAGAAGTTATACAGCATCTCCTGCCGTGCCCCTGGTAGGATACGCACACGGACCTGGTTTATGATCAGTCACACTCTGGGGTCAGGGGGTTAGGGTCAACGCCTAGATACTGAGTGTCCTGGATCAAAGGAAATGTGTCTAGTCTCACCCGGGGTCTGAGCTTTGGACGTCGTCCACTTTCCGGGGAGAACGTTTGCTGGATGGCGCAGCCTAGCGTCCTGTGAAGACAAGAGTGTCATTCTCTAGAATATGATCAAGACTGAATGAAGTGGGTAAGGATGGGATAGTCGTTACCGGGCTGGATCTCGGGTGTGGTGGAAGAGTCCTTGAGGGTCACGACTGAGCAGAAGCACGAGCAGATCCCCCTGGTGTGCCTGAGAGAAGCAGATGGTGGGAGGGCAACAAAACATGTGAGCATGCAGACAGGAGGAATAGAGTATATATGCGGCAACAATAGCCTACCTGGGAAGAGGGAGGTGCAGTCCAATTCCCCCGGTACCTCATTTGGCCTGATGTGGTATTGTTTTCCTGGATTTAAGTTCATTTTAAGAGCCTAATTCCATTTAGACATGAGTCAGTGAGAGTTGGAAGAAACTGTTCCTTGGACGAGAGGCCACAAGATCAGTGATGAGCCCCTGATGGTCAGATAACCTGGCAGTTGATGGCAGCAAAGCCTTTCCTTCAAAAGAAAACATAGCCCTGATTGGAAGGGGTGAGGATGGGAATGAGGGTGCCATCAATTACCCCAATGACTTGGGGAATGTTATGTTTGACAACAAAAAATCCTGCACCGCAGACTTGTCGCCTCTTGTTGTGGGGAATTGGATGTGGTCTGGGATGTGGCGAAGTAATGCTAATGTGACAGCCTGCACGGATCTCGATACTGAGGCCTTGGAGAGCCCATGTCCATTGTCAAGAACCCCTCAAAAATGGCCAGTTCCATAAAAACGTAGCGCAGCTAGTAGCTGGGTTGCAGGGGTGAGTGCGTAGGACCTCCTTGTTGGCCTCGGCAGGTCTGTCTCGATAAGGTTCAGGAGCATCAGGATGTCAGTCCTCCTGAGCCGGTATTTATGTAGAATGGCAGAATCCTCAAGGATGTCCAGTGGACTCAGTCATCCTCGAAAAGGTATTGAGCCTTACCAGCTGACTTCTGGGCCGCCATTGCTCTCTCTCTCTCGTATTATCTGTTGTTTTGCAGCCATGTTCCGCTTGATAAGTAGGCTAGACCTCTCCTTTATATACCGTGAGAATGTAATGAACAGGTCTGTATGTCAATTAAACTGATTAGAGAGTGATCTGACACTCACAGTTTGTCACATTGTCGTTTGTGGCCAATGTGGGAATCATGATTTTGCAAACATAGTCTTGGAAAGCTGTTGGCCTATTATTGCAAGATTGTAGATATAGTCAACACTAGAAAATAAGACAGTAAATATGTTGGAGATTGAGATGTTTGTATTTGTACATTGTATTATTTAGGCTGCTAGCTGAATGGCATGTGTGATACAATTTATATGCATGGTTTTTTACCTTGTTGCTCAATCAAGTAGAAAATATAGGAATCTTATTGATTTGCCCATGGAAAGTGGAGTATCAAGAAGAGTTAAAAACCAAGGCACAAGATATCACAGAAAAAATTGTTTTATTTCTGAGTTTGTTCTCCCTGCTCCTCACTCGGATCTATAAGATGAAAAAACAAAAGCATGTAAGGATGGGACAGGCAACACTGAATATATGACCGACTACAATACACAATTTAGCTTTTACCTAATTTAAATGAACATTGTATGCTTAGGGTGTAAATTAACCTATACACTACCTTGTTGGTTGGGCAGAAGAATCGGTAAAAAAAATGGAGGGCCTCTCAAATTTCATTTGCTCAAGCAGGAACTTCTTTTCCTCCATTTGGAGGCGAGCCCTCTTGATTTCCAAGACTTCCTCCTGATAACTGGCATCCCTGGCCGCTGAGTCCTTAAGGGTTTGCTGAATTCCTTTCAGGATGTTGATCTTTTCTCTTTCGAGCTCCACCAGATCCTGGCTGCAGGCACAGGTGGTCTCGAACCTGGGTGCGTTTGACACCGCCGTCTGAAATACACCAGAGACCAGGGAAGACCAGGGAAGACCAGGGAAGGCCAGGGAAGGCCAGGGGAGGCCAGGGGAGGCCAGGGGAGGCCAGACAATCAGGGCCATGTACTCTTCCCTCTGAGGTGCTGGCTGTGGGCAAAACAGCCCCACGGATATCCACCCCCCAGTGATTCCATCAGTGGAAGTGACACCCATGATGTGTATTGCCCTCTCCTCCTCTGGTGTCAGTGATGTGGCAGAGCTTGGGCCACCACCAGTTTGGCTAAGAGAAGCCCTCACTGCTGCTGCCTTTCTTTTTGAAAGACTGGCGAAGTCTTGCAATTTTTATCTGATGTCAGTTCCCCCTCTCCTGACCCCACTGACTGCCGTCAATTTTGGGGCAATTTCCTCCCACATCGTAGTTTTTTGTTTGTTGGTGTGGGCGCCTTTGAACCTAGAAAACTGCATTTCTTCATTTTTTTCAATTTCTTCAATAAGAATGGTCATTTCTTTGGGTTTGTAGCCAGCCTTCCTTTTCTTATCAGATGCCAATGTACATTGAAAAGTACTAAAATAAGTAGCCTATAATAAATGTAAATGTGTGTTTTCTGTAGCAACAGAATTTTTTTTTGTGTGTCCGGTAATTCGTCAATTATTTTGGTTAACGTTTACAATTTAAAGTCTTAAAGTTGCGTCAGAAGAATCACATTTTAGTACAATGGACAGCGTCTTGTTAATTGCAACTTAAGAGACAAGTACGATGGTTGTCCTTATGCCGGTGCAGTAGGGGCTAAATCTCTCAGAGTGTCATGGACGTCCATATGGTTTTCGCATGGACGGACGGCGATGGCTGCTTGATCTTTGCATGGACTGACGGACAGCGATGCTGTTCAGAGTGCTGTCCCTGATTAGCATGGATGGACGGCAATAGGGGGAGCATAGAGCATGGACGGCGATGGACGGCGATGGACGGCAGTGCTGTTTAGAGTGCATAGGGCATGGACGGCGATGCTATTCAGAGTGCCAAAATAATATACCCTGACAAGCCATGCTGAAGAATTTGATCTATAAAGGCCAGCATGCGATCTATGACACGATTTACGTCTTCATCTACCGAATCTAGGTGTCCCTATCTACCTTCGATCTTGTGCAACTGCGTTGGTGTGAAGATAAGCACGCCCCTCTCGTTTGCATGTGAGATTGGAAATAAATACAGCACAGAAATAAATGTGGTGTGGAAATATATGTGGTGTGGAAATTATGTGGTGTGTAAAAGTCTCAAAATAAATAATTGTGGCATTAGGAAATAAAAGTACCATGAAATAAATAATTGTTGTCTTTACGAAAACATCATTTTGAAATAAATAAATGTTTTTATTTATTGATGTCGGTAAATGGATTCAGCTATATCATTATATAATGCTATATTTATTGTAGTGGTGGCCATAGATTATTTATCTAGATTAATCTCACTGTAATCTTGGAATTAATCTGGATTAATCTAGATTAAAATGGCTCATTTGAATTCCGCCTAAGGCATTCAGAATGTGTGCTACCCAAATAATGACTAAAAGTAAGTCGGGTTTCTCAAGCTGGCGCATTAGACCCATGCGCGCAGATGGCACTGGGGACATGTCCCCCCCAGATTCCTAGTGACCCCGATCCGTTCCCACCACTCTCCCTACGTAAGGCCACAAGGATCAGTTAATAACTGCGCAGCTGATTAGGCGATGTTAGCAATGTATTAGCGTGTGTAACGTTGTTAGCGTGTATTACCAGGTAGAGGCACAAGTAAGGTTTCTGATGGTGGTGCCCATATCATCTGCGGAGGCAGAGCGCAGTTTCAGTGCGTTACGCAGATTGAAAACATGGTTGTGATCAACCATGACATGGCTCAATGGCATTGCTGTGTGCCATATTCACCAAGACGTAGCCTACTTGACAAACAAGATATTGCCCAGCATCATCTTCGGGGAAATGAAAGGAGGAGAGATGTTTTTGGGACCTATTGAGTCTGCTTCTAGAGAGTTAATTTGTTTGGCTGCAGAGGGAATTATTTTCTTCTTTTTTTTATCAATTTAGTTTAATTCTGGAAAAAGTTTACAATGAAAAGTCATACTTGCAGAGGGAATTGCGAATATTTAATTTAAAGTTTAAATTTCATTTCACATTTCATGGTATGTAGGCTTTTCTTATTTTTATTTATGTAAATCTGTTTTGGTGTTTATACTTCCGTGTTCAAACACATTGTTATATTTGTAATCATTTACATCCTGCTGAGATCAGCAAATGAAAATAAAACATTTGCAGAGAGCATTAAGATTTGGTGCATGATTGACATACTAATGTTTATTGCAGCTTCAGTATATATACATATATATAACACAAAATAACTAATTGAGTTGGAATCATTTGCTGACAGCTTGGTCCCCCCCAGTTCAAAAATTCCTCATGCACCCCTGATTAGACCAGGGGCTCATCTGCTGTTTCCAAAATGCATCACAAACTTCTTGAGAAAGCTGTTCTATTGGTGATGAAAATAAATTATGTTCAATAAGATGGACTTGAGATTAGTTACCTTGGCTGATAAAGCTGTGCTGACGGGCTTGCCTCGGTTGCACTCAAACATAGTAGTTCGACGACGACTCTTCCCCAGCGCTACATCAGTGCTTTGCCCGGCATCTTCCGCGTTAGCCAAGGGATGCTTTGCGTTTAGGTGGTATTTGAGACTGGAAGAACTCTTACAGTAAACTAATTCCGCTTTGCACAAGGTGCAAACAACCTTAGTCTTGTCAAGGTTTCCATCGGGAAGCTTCTTAAAAATAAATTTTCCCTGAAGCAAACCCGCCGGCTTCATAGCTGCATCCATATTAACACGTCACGTTTGATGTGGTAAATTCATACACAAGGCATACACACAGGTTCACAGACTCGTTCTCGCCCCCTACAGTGCAATTCGGCTAGGTATACATCCGCGCTAAAATATATAGGTGAAAGTCATCATAGCTGAGGAATACCGTGATCCCGGTTCTTGGGACACCACCGGATAGAAAATCAGGAAATGACGTATTTGAATGAAGAGAGTTCGTGCAATTTCGGCCCTTTATCAGGAAATGACGTACACGAATGAAGAGAGTTCGTGTAACTTCGGCTCTTTAAATCAATTGTCAAGAGCGTTTCCATGGCATTCAGAAATACAACCGTGCAAATCGCTATTTATATCTGTAATGCATGAGCAGTCATCAAACAAAACAGGTACTTTATGCAGCAAGCTTTGTCAAAATATGTTTATTTTATTACTAGAATTTGGCCGTTTTTGAAGTCAGAAGTTGTTTGCAAAGAATTTGTTTTGAGAGTTATTAATTAATGACTGATAAGGCAGTCAGAGTTCTCCTTGATACTACAGTAGCTAACGTTGTTAGCTAGTTAATGGGTTGATGCTAACGTTGTTGGTCATTTTTTTATATTCAGTTACATGTAGGAACATCTATCTGTATAACATGCTTAGACGTATCCAATGTTTATCAGTGTTTATTATGACCAGACCATCCTCAAATCTCAAAGCTATTTCAAAACAGCTATTTTTCAGCCTGCCTTTCAGGTCCACAACCCCTGGTACCCTGAGTGGGCTTCCTGCCTACCAGCCTCCTAGCCCTACCTCCTGCTCTGCACCCAGTGCTGGTGCCAGCAGCCTCCTACCACTAACCCCTGCTCAGGATCCAGCTCTTTCCAATTATTAGGATTCCTCCGTCAGGAAGAACCCTTGTAATTGTTGGTATTATTATTAGGGTTCCTTCGGTAGGAGGGAACCTATTGTTATTGTTGGCATTCTTATTATTATTTTTCTTCTCCTTGCGCCCCAATACCCCAATATCCCGGTCATACATTTTCTAATTTGGCACATTGATACTACATCCAAGTGGGTACCCCCACACCAAATATGGGCCACATTGGACCATGGGGGGTGCCACAGGCCACACCCAAAAGTCAAATTTTCAAAGGGATGGCATTTCCACCCCATTGCTCCTATTATTCTGAAACTTGGTGTGCCTGCCTTATTTCTCATGGGGAACAAAAAAGCCTCAAGGACCCATAAGGTCCGCCTAATGCATTTTCCTGTACAGTTATAATTTGGGAAAACATTCCAAATTCCACTTCTCTTGAACCAAAGGCCTAATTAACTTTAGATTTTTTACAGATATGTATCATTGACGTATTTAAATTTTTTTACTTAAGGCAATTGAATAAAATACAAAATGGCTGAAAGGGGTGTATTTATGAAAATGTCCACATTGCCTCAAAATGTTTGTGTCACTAAATCAAATGTCATTTTGAATGATGGGTTTTTTAAACCTAATAGGCTTTAAGGTGACACGCCCTGGAAGTACCATAAACTATTTTACATTGGTTAGTCAAAATTTGACTGAATTACAGTGTTTGAACTTGGACCAAATCTGACGATGCTCGCCATTGGAGAAACAGCTTTTTTTATTATCCAGTTACTGAACTTTGTGTATTCCATGCCTGGGAATGGCTCAATTGGCAATTGAATCAAAAACAAAATGGCTGAAAGAGGTGTATTATGTATGTACACATTGCTTCAATTTCTTTGTGTCAAGAAATCAAATATAATTTTGACTGATGTTTTTTCAAACCTAATAGGGTTCAAGATGACATCTCTCTGAAGTACCATGAACAATTTCACCTTGGTATGCGAAAATTTGATTGAATTTGAAAAAACACATGATTAAAATAGGAGCGCACATATAAAGCCAATAGCCATTCACACCATAATAAATGGAAGCTAAGAAAAATAAAAGATTTGAGTTGGATTCGATCCCACGAGCAAAAACAACTACTTTATTATAAACCATTGCATTATACCGCGAGCCACTGAAGAACATGCATAATATTATCACAAATGTTTTAACTACGTTGGCCTTCAGGCAACATGTTGTTTTGGTTCTTCTGAATCAACTAGTTACCGTAGACACCACCCGAATGTAGGCTACTCATCATGTATTTGGAGTTGTCTCAAGGCAATAGCCATATTAACCACGATATCACAGACTCTTAGGCTAATGACACCACATATTGCGAAGTAATACTTAAATCGTCGCTGCATGATATGGAAACGTGGGCACAGACATGATCATACTTCTGATAATCATGGCAAGGTAACCCTAACAGGTAACCAGCTGTTTTGGGTGAACTCCAGTAGCCTAACCCCAAAAGATACCCCCCCCCCCCCCCCGGTTCTAATTCTGATGTTGCCGATAACAACGGGAGTACTCATTAAGTGTGAATTAATGCGCCCATTTGAGTGATCTGCACTTGACCAAACCTCTCTGTCCTCCTCCTCTCTCCTCCTATTTCCCCTCCTCCTCCCTCTCTCTACTCCTCCTCTCTCCTCCTGCTCCTCCCTCCCCTCTCTATCATCATTGTCCTCCTCTCTATTCCTCTCTTCCTAGTAGGAAGTTCCTACTCCTATCAATGTTATCTTATCAGAAAGGTTACATATTAACGTAAAAGTAAATTCTACCATATATCATTTCCAAAATACCAGAGGAACATGTTGGTACTGTTAAATATTGATCCACCAGCCTCGCAATGATTCTCAGATCAGGACACAGAGAGGGAGAGAGAGACAGAGAGACACAGAGAGAGAGAGAGAGACAGAGAGAGAGACACACAGAGAGAGACAGACAGACAGAGAGGGAGAGAGAGTGAAAGAATTGACAGACAGACGGACACAGAGAGAGATAGACAGACAGAGAGACACACAGAGAGAGAGAGACAGACAGACAGAGAGACACAGAGAGAGATAGACAGACAGACAGACAGAGAGACACACAGAGAGAGACAGACAGACAGAGAGACACACAGAGAGAGAGAGAGACAGACAGAGAGACACACAGAGAGAGACAGACAGACAGAGAGGGAGAGAGAGAGAGAGAGAGTGAAAGAATTGACAGACAGACAGACACAGAGAGAGATAGACAGACAGAGAGACACACAGAGAGAGAGAGACAGACAGACAGAGAGACACAGAGAGAGATAGACAGACAGAGAGACACACAGAGAGAGACAGACAGACAGAGAGACACAGACAGACAGACAGAGAGACACAGAGAGAGAGAGAAAGAGAGGTCAACTATAGACTCAGTCAACATGGAGATGTTTGCATGTCTACGCCAATACTACCTTTAAACCAGAGAACCAGGTCTACACTGGAGGAAAAAGTGCTGAGGGTATCAACGAACAGGAGGACGTCTATGGAAATGACCAAATCTACGAACAAGGGGACATCTACACGGCTACAGTGATCCCAAGTACTGGACAAGGAGCAGGTACAGTTAAACACACACACCAGACAAGAAGCTGGTACAGTACACACACACACCTAATTTACTGTAAGTTTCAGAGGCCTCTATGTTGATGTCTAGGTTAGGGTTGATCCACTATAAAAGTGAATAAACAGGTGCAGGGCTGCCAACTTTTTGAAAAACCTTGGCATGAGATATGGTGTGAGGGGCGAGCTTTTGCGAGCCCCCCCCCCCCCTCAATGTAACTCTCGCCATGGAGTGGGGGGAGAGACAATGCGAGTTTACACGGGTGTTAGCGCGTCAATGTTGCTTCACTCCGTTAACCTGCGCGTCGTCCGTTACTGTTTACAACGTAAGATTGGTTACTTGTTTGGCGTTGCCTTTTCAGCGTGAGATATAGAAGGTGTAGCGTGAGAAATGGTTGAAATGCGTGTTACACGGCGAATCCTTGAGCGTTGGCAGCTCTGCAGGTGCCATGTGTTAACAACTCTATTGTTGTAAATGATTGATAATGAACAAATCTTTTCATGTTTTAGGGTTTAAACACTATCATTTGAAAATACAATTTATTGTCACTAAATGTTAGGCATCAATTTAACTGAAACTACACTCAAACCCTCCCCTACCCTTGACCTTACCTGCTCGGCTTCTATCGTATTGTCTTGTCTTGTCCTGTATACTCGAGAGAGACTCTCTCCGCATCACTCTCCGAAGCGAGAAGCATGGAATTGGTTAGCTGGTCTCTAAACGCAAGTGACACCAACTTCTCAAAGAGAAGCTTGGGTTCGGGCGAACCTAACTGCCCTGACGGGACGTTCGCAGCTGGCTACTCAATGGCGACGCTTTCCGTGGAGGACATCTTTCTTTCGGAACCATGATTACAGGTTTTCTGCTGATTGGATTGGGCGCTGCCCTAGTATATCGGAAAATTGTTGAAACGGCTGCAGCTGTCAAAAGCCCCCAAGGCTGCCCGACATGATTGATGCGGTGGCAGAGCTGGTGGCGCTCAGACTGACTTTACAACGCGTTGAACGCAAGTTAGATAACATCATGGAGAAGTTAGCGGCTCTGCAAAGGAAAGTGGACCGACTGGAGGCCATAATTATGGAAGCAAATCGTGACCAAAATTCAAATGCATTTCCAGAAATGCATTTTCATTTTAAGAATGTGGCTGCATTATTTGACTCATAAATCAAATTAGTATTCAATCATCCTATTTGCATTTTCATTTTCTTCTTTAAGACTGCTCATTCTTTCCCTTAATTAAAATGAAAACGAAAAAGACATTTGAAATTTTATTTTCAAAATATGCCCCAGCAAATAGATACCAAAATTCAATTTGAAATGTAAAATTTGAAAATGAAAATGCATTTCCAGAAATGCATTTTCATTTTAAGAACGTGGCTGCAAAATCGTGACCACAATTCAAATTCAAATGCATTTCCAGAAATGCATTTTCATTTTCAAGAACGTGGCTGCAAAATCGTGACCACAATTCAAATTCAAATGCATTTTCAGAAATGCATTTTCATTTTAAGAACGTGGCTGCAAAATCGTGACCACAATTCAAATTCAAATGTATTTCCAGAAATGCATTTTCATTTTAAGAATGTGGCTGCATTATTTGACTCATAAATCAAATTAGTACTGATTAGTACTGAGCGGACATTGCATTTTCATTTTCATGTTCTGCCCGCAAAGAACTGCCCATAATTCGAAAACGAAAATGCATTCTGAGCGGCGCAGTTGAGTGACGTCAGTAGCCGCTCTTCTTCAGCTCCCTGCTGACCGAGCTACCCATCTTGTTCGGTAGGGGGCGGTGTGCACATACGCATTGCATTACATGGCAAATGTGCCGGGAAATTGATTGAATTGCCGGGTCTTTAGAGGACGCATCACAGATCATGGCGCTCCCTCAAATTGTGCAGACACTGATAGAATTAGCTGAGCTGGTAGAAACTAATAATATATCTGAGTCTGATGCCCGTGACCGAGTAGAACAAGTCACAGAGAGCTTGGCTGCATACTCTGCCGTCACAGACGTACACATTAATGAGGTTGCCATAGTAAACCTCTCTTCAGTCCTGGAACGGCTGGATGCTGTGGAGCCTCAAATGGGACGGGGACGACCAACCATCCACTTCCCGTTCGAGTCCATCGAAAACTATTTATTAAATGGTTTAAAAATAAAGGACATAGCGGAGCTGTTGTCGGCCACCAGACCATCCGTCGGAGGATCCAAAGCAACGGATTTATGGAGCTAGAAAGCTGACAAAAGTATCTGAATTTGAATATGAAAGATCTGAAATATTTGTGTGTCGAATTTCATAAAACTGAAATATATTGCTGTTGAATATATAATATCTGAATTATTTGTATGCCAAATTTAATACAACTGAATTATTTTGATCCAAAAATAAAACATTCTAAAATTCAGATTGCAGGAATTCAGATTCTTGAAATTCAGATTGCGGAAATTCAAATTCAGATTGCGGAAATTCAGATTTTGTCTGAACCAGGCCAAAGGTGAAACAGCTTGCTTTCACAGGAAAAAGTAGACCATTTAATAAATAGTTTTCGATGGACTCGAACGGGATGTGGATGGTTGGTCGTCCCCGTCCCATTTGAGGCTCCACAGCATCCAGCCGTTCCAGGACTGAAGAGAGGTTTACTATGGCAACCTCATTAATGTGTACGTCTGTGACGGCAGAGTATGCAGCCAAGCTCTCTGTGACTTGTTCTACTCGGTCACGGGCATCAGACTCAGATATATTATTAGTTTCTACCAGCTCAGCTAATTCTATCAGTGTCTGCACAATTTGAGGGAGCGCCATGATCTGTGATGCGTCCTCTAAAGACCCGGCAATTCAATCAATTTCCCGGCACATTTGTCATGTAATGCAATGCGTATGTGCACACCGCCCCCTACCGAACAAGATGGGTAGCTCGGTCAGCAGGGAGCTGAAGAAGAGCGGCTACTGACGTCACTCTACTGCGCCGCTCAGAATGCATTTTCGTTTTCGAATTATGGGCAGTTCTTTGCGGGCAGAACATGAAAATGAAAATGCAATGTCCGCTCAGTACTAATCAGTACTAATTTGATTTATGAGTCAAATAATGCAGCCACATTCTTAAAATGAAAATGCATTTCTGGAAATGCATTTGAATTTGAATTGTGGTCACGATTTTTCAGCCACGTTCTTGAAAATGAAAATGCAATTCTAAAAATGCATTTGAATTTGAATTGTGGTCACGATTTTGCAGCCACGTTCTTAAAATGAAAATGCATTTCTGGAAATGCATTTTCATTTTCAAATTTTACATTTCAAATTGAATTTTGGTATCTATTTGCTGGGGCATATTTTGAAAATTAAATTTCAAATGTCTTTTTCGTTTTCATTTTAATTAAGGGAAAGAATGAGCAGTCTTAAAGAAGAAAATGAAAATGCAAATAGGATGATTGAATACTAATTTGATTTATGAGTCAAATAATGCAGCCACATTCTTAAAATGAAAATGCATTTCTGGAAATGCATTTTCATTTGAATTTTGGTCACGATTTGCTTCCATACATTATGACGTGTAGACGTGGAAATAGAAGGCGCATACTCGACCAAACAACAACCCCAATCTTATCTGCTTTCGGCCCCGTAATCCAGCTCAGGCCTTGGCCAAGGCCGTTGCTGGAACAACAACTGTTGTTCGCGCTGCAGTGAGACTCTCTGTAGTCTCTTCCCTTCCCCCTCCCACAGACACCTGTGTATTGCGTCTCTGTCTTGGGTCATGACCAAGGATGTCTCCATGGCAATACTATCTGCGAACTGAAAATCTGACTGATTGTGGCCTAGGCGAAGGCGAACAACCCCCAGGCATATTTATACACTAATTTTTACCTACTACAGATATGCCAACACCCCTCCACCCCCATCCAACGCCTTCACCTGCTTGTTCCCCCAGGGTGACTGGCGGGTCTGTGACCAGCGCCTAATATGGCTGCAGGTCCAGATGCTGCTTGTGTACCCCACCCCCCTCTCCGTTGCAAGTCATGTTTCTATAATGTTGTACAATGTATGTATGTGCTGAGGTGTTTTTTGCCTGTTCTCACACTGTACTCATGTTATGCTGAAACTTTCTAGATGGCGCCGATAATGGCTGCCTCGGTAGGCACCTTCCTGCCAAAGTAAATTCCTTGTCTGCGCATGGTCTTTCATGGCGAATAAAAAACCCATTCTGATTCTGGTGTGTGTGTGCATTTGTGTAAATGTACACACACAAACACACGTCTTGACTGTGTGGGTCCACAGTTTCAGAGAGGAGTTTCTATGAAGCTGCAGCAGTGTGTCTGGGGCTGCTGTGTGTTATCCTGCTGGCTGGGGTCACAGCACTGGGAGTCTTCTGTGAGTCTCTCTAACATCATGACACAATCTCTGTTATCGATGTCATCTCTTGTGTACAATGTCTTTCATATTCAAAAATAATACCTTGGAGATATTTGTTTATGACTGTAACATGTTGTGTGTAAAGTTAAGGTTCTCTTTTGAACAGATGACAACAATAACAAAGAAAGAATGGCTACTGTGGAGAGAGACCAGTTACAGACCAGTAACACCAACCTGACCAGAGAGATAGATGACCTTAAGAGGAGGCTATGTGGTGAGTTGAATGACTGTTTTAATATGTTGGTGTTGGTTGTATACTTTCTGTCTATAAATATGGAGTATGTTTGGCATTTACAACTAATCATCTGTTCAATGTTGCAGAGAGTAACAATGGATGGAGGAGGTTGGTTGCAGCTGTTCTGTTACTAGGTCTGAAATAATCCAATAGGAAACATCTCTGTTGTGTTTTCAGAGGTCACTTCCTGTATAACGTGAAGTATAACGTGGTCCCGGTTCTTGGGATACCACCGGATAGAAATTCCGAAAATGACGTACTCGAATTTAGAGGGTTTGTGTAACTTTGCAACTTGTGTAACGTTGTTAGCTAGTTAATGGGTTGATGCTAACGTTGTTAGTCACTTTTTTGCATTCAGTTACATGTAGGAACATCTATCTGTATTACATGCTTAGACAAATCCAATGTTTATCAGTGTTTATTATGACCAGACCATCCTCGAATCTCAAAGCAGAACAGCTATTTATCAGCCTGCCATTCAGGTCCACAAGCCCTGGTACCCCGAGTGTGCTTCCTGCCTACCAACCAGTACCCAGTAGGGGTACTAGTAACCCCTACCCCCTGCTCTGCATCCAGCGCTGGGCCCAGCCTCCTACTCTGCATCCTGTGCTGGGCCCAGCCTCCTGCTCTGCATCCAGTGCTGGGCCCAGCCTCCTTCCACTAACCCCTGCTCAGGATCCAGTGCTGGTGCCCGCCTCCTAGCCCTACCTCCTGCTCTGCATCCAGTGCTGGTGCCAGCAGCCTCCTACCACTAACCCCTGCTCAGGATCCAGCGCTTTCCAATTATTTTGATGTTGTAACCGCTAACCACTCTCAAATGAGCCTGGACACTCCCTGTTCCAGCTACTCCCCTCCGGCAGAAGGCTGCGGCCCATCAAGACCAAAAACCTCACGCCACAAGAACAGTTTCTTCCCATCTGCTGTTGGCCACTTTAACAAGGCCAAGGACTCACACTGACTTTAAATCACAATCTGCATAATGACACCCTTTACATTGCAATTTGCACTATTGTATCGTTCTCTTGCATCTGTATTTTTAGGTTAAATTGTAAATTATGGCTACTTATATTTTATTTTTTATTCCCCTTAGTATTAGCTAGACCCTCCTTAGTATTAGCTAGACTTTGCTCCTTTTGTATAGTTACTCCACATATTTAAGTTTCAATATTCCTGTATGTTTAATGTATGCACCTCCCTGCCAAAGTAAATTCCTTGTTTGTACAAACATTCATGGCGAATAAAATCCCTTCTGATTCTGATGAATTACAGTCCATAATGTTTGTGTGATTGCATAATTTTGTAACAATTGCTTTTTTGTTAGCTTAAGAAAATAATGTCCAGAAAGGCCAGTACAGGACTGGTTGCCAGCCTGTTAAGCCAGAGCCTTCTGCAACTGGTAAATGGCTGCCACGCTCGGCAACCCCGGAATATCAGCACAATCGGCTACACCTGTGTCTTGTTTAGTATTAGTTTATAAGTGTCTCGTCTCGGTTGTATGGTGTGAAGTCTTGATCTTGTTTTCCAGTTCAGCCCTAGCCTTGTTAAGAATACGTCTACTGTTACTGACCTTAGCTATTTGTCTTGCTCTGTTTTGGATCTCCTGTATTGCTCTGTCTACCATGTACCGATCTTTGCCTGTCCGACTATTCTAATAAATCTGCGCTCTGCGCTTGGATCCAACCCCGTCTGGTACATCCTTACACAGCCACAGTGGGGGCGAGAGAACTTTCCCTTTTCTTCCCCCAACAGTGGTAAATCTGTCGATTGAATACAAATATGCCAACAATAGTTAATATACGGCTATCTGTCTTTTGTTTTTATAATGGAGACATTGCATTGCAAAATCTCTCAAATTCTTTAAGTGAAAACGGGAACGTTTATACTGCATCAACGCTGTGAGGGATAATCAACTCTTATAATAATTATTATGGCTTGACTCAGGAGGTTCGTTTTTTATGAATTTAGTATCTCTGTTAATCAATTCTTTGTTTTATCTTTGACTCACTGTGTTGTTTTTCAGAATGATATCGAAATGGAGGTGGTCAGCTTCCCAAACAGCCCTGAAGAAAGCCGGGGAGCCATTCACCAGCAGCTCTGCAGCAACAACATCTTAATAAGCATTATTTTTAACAATTATGTCAAATTATTTGATCAGAGATAGAATAAAAAATGCAACCATATGAGCCAAACCTCGATCCAACAACTTATTAGAATGATGAGACAAAGATCCTACTTAAGACGTGTAACCTGACCAAGCTATTCCGATAACACTTTAGAATAATGGTCCGTTGTTAACAAGTAGGAACAAGGAAGTAATAGGTAGTTCTACATTAAAACCGAATTCAATACTATTAACTAATATGGAAGCAAGATTAACTAAGCAGTAAGTAGGCCTAATAGCTAATTTACAACAAAGGTAGTTCCTTGGTAGGTATTTGGTTATAACTAAATAAATGTATCCTCTTGAGAACTACTTGTGAACTATGACCAATTAAGAAAGAATAACCAATTGATTATTAATCACAAAAGTAAAATGTCTAAAAAGTTAACAATTGGGTTGTTTTACTCTTAACATAACTTTTCAGAAGCTTGTGCCTCAAATGGGTTCTTTGTGGAAACCAGTTTATAAATATTATATCCCCCCAAATACGTTAACTACAGGTTGAGATTTTGACTACTCTTACCAAAGGATGGACGAATGTTCTCTGTTTATTTCAAACTTAAACATGGTATAATACAAATAATGATCATTTGTTTAACATTTTTTATAATTAGGAAGTGATGCTGACCAGCAGCGGCCGGGGGCGTTAGGGCGCCGCCCCACCACTGCTGCATCACATTCCGACCTGAAACTTAATTTAATAAGACTTAAAAAGAAAGAAAAACATGTCTAATGAGTAAAGTCAATACTATATAGCTGAAAAAAAATCTACGTTGTCTAAAGTTAGCTGATAGGCTACGTATTTCCAAGGAGCCCCATAGACTGTCGTTATAAGTTGTACATACGTAGTTCGCTCCTCTCAATGCAAGAGATGGGACCCTCTATGATGGGACCTCGCCAGGGCGCAAAACACCGTCACCCCAAACTGCTGATTAACTGAGGGCCAGTGAGTGCAGGGAGTGCAGCTGCACTAGGGCCCGTGGCGAAAGGGGGCCCGTCCTCGATCTCAAGTGAGAACTCTACCTTAAGAACTGACCGGGCCCCTCGCTCATTTTTCGGGATTCTGCTACGTCTTCCAAAAGTTTTGTTCACCTACAAAGCAAACCGCTGGAGCTCGAGCATCACTTTGAGCACAGTCATGATCTCCTGTTTTAATGTTACAACAAATTCACGCAACTTGTTTGACACAAACAATGACAACTTGACTGCTGTTAAAAAATGTTTCCCAGATAATTAGCATCAGTTTTTCACGAGTCTCTTAACCAACAGTTTTACAGCCTGTTCACTGACAACAACTGCTCAGAACAAGTAGCCCAGTTCATAGATGTAGTCGGTGTGTATCGGTGAAACTCACTAGTCAGGTAATTAAGAGGCCACCTACTTCGACGGTTAACTAGATTTTCGTTGGCGTAGTAGGTAATGGCGGCGCTTGGGATGTCAAAGGTGGCAGGATCGAACCCAGTGCGGGATGCAAGCTGTCCCGATTCCTTTAACTTTTAAAATAATGTCATATTTTATTATTATATCCTGGCCATGGATGCATTAATCGTTGCTGCCTTTCAAAGATGTCAGGTAAAAAGCAATTAATTAATTAATTTGTGATTGTCTGGGGGGAGTGATTGTCACTCTTGCCTGTCTTCAAAACTTGAGAGCCCTGTAAACAGTAGCCTGGCTGCCAGACCAACTTCTCCCCGCCCCAAAAAAATTTGGTCGGGAAGTTGGGTCTGGAGGGTCTCGTATTGTAGCCTGACGTTGTCATATTCATAATTCTAGTCAGAATATGAGTCTGAGAACTCTCCGTTGGGCTTTGACTACGGGGCCTGTTTCAAACGAGCCTGGAAAACAAATGCCTCTTTGCTCAATTGGATAGATCTACAACCAATCAGAGCAACAGAGTATGTGACGTATGTTAAGCGCCGCATAGTTGTTGTCAACAGAACTAAACTGAGAGGCGGCTAAATCTTTACTGACTAAACTGCAAGCAGACTTGAAGTATGCTTGAAGAATGAATACAAACGATTTTTGCCTGTGTTGTAAAATTAATTTAAGGGTAGGGGGAGTACTTGTTCACACGGTCAACCTTTTTGAGCGAAACAATAAAGGGCAATGCATATACGAACAAGTTCTCCGTTTAGGATTACAACTCCACAAAAGAAAAGGAGAAACCACAATGGCCACTGGGTTTTCATTGTGTCCCATCTTCTTCGCGACCATCGGGGCCAGCTGATGAATTAAACTTTTACCGAGTCCCGTAGGAAGGACGGCAAAAACATATTTTCCATCGACAAATGCCTTGATTGCGTCTCTCTGTTCCTCTTTCAAAATTAATGCGCTGTCGATGTCTTCTAAAACAGACTCGATGGCAGAATCATAACATCCCAGATCTCCAGCGGTAGCCATGTTTGTTCAAAACGAATTCAACTTAAGCGCTCTTTTGTGTCGTGGGTGATTACGTTACTGTTGATCATCTGTCCATCATCGTATAAAGCCCGCCCTGGCAATTTCATTGGTTCGCCCAGATTCTGTTTTTCTGTAGTTGGTCCCCAATACGAGTAGCCTGGCTGCCAGCCCAACTTCTCCCCGCCCCAAAAAATTTTTTGTCGGGAAGTTGGGTCTGGAGGGTCTCATATTGGGGACCAACCAAAACCCAGTGGCCATTGTGGTTTCTCCTTTTCTTTTGTGGAGTTGTAATCCTAAACGGAGAACTTGTTCGTATATGCATTGCCCTTTATTGTTTTGCTCAAAAAGGTTGACCGTGTGAACAAGTACTCCCCCTACCCTTAAATTAAATTTTCAACACCGGCAAAAATCGTTTGTATTCATTCTCCAAGCATACTTCCAAGTCTGCTTGTAGTTTAGTTCTGTTGACAACAACTATGCGGTGCTAAACATACGTCACATACTCTGTTGCTCTGATTGGTTGTAGATCTATCCAATTGAGCGAAGAGGCATTTGTTTTCCAGGCTCGTTTTAAACTAGCCTGGCTCTGCCCTCCTACGTACTTCCGCTCAATTCGGATTTTGCTTCTGTACTAGGTCTGGGATGTCGGTTCTGAAGTCGGTTTCCAGAAACAAATTTTTTGTTGGTCCAATCAGCGAACAGAGGGAGTGGCTGAGAACGATGACGTTAATGTCGTGCACTTGTTTGAGAAGTTCAGTAATGGCGGCGGAGAAAGATGCGAGCGAAACTATTCTGCGGTTGTGGCAACGCTGCCGAATATAGGTTAAAGCTGGAGCAAGAACATTCCTTGCTAAATTTTGTTGGTGGCCATGATGTTGTGGCCCTCCTCCCCACGGGGTTTGGGAAAAGTTTGATTTTCCAGCTACGGCAGCTAGCTCCGTTACAGTAGTGGTGAAGCAGTCGGCTATGGCGAACGCTTGCGATTGGTTATGGCAAATCAGAGTGGCTCTGGGCGTATCCAATAGTTTTAAACTTGAGGACCCGCCTTCAAGGAAGTTAACGTTTGTCAGTGGAGATATCCCAGACCCTCTGTACAAATGAAATGTACAAGGGTCTGGTTAGGACCAGGCTAGTTTGAAACACGCCGAGTTATCGAAAACACGTTGTTTTGTTGCGTCTTTGTAAGTTAGAAATTGTCGATGTTCATCTCCCACCTCTCATCACACGTGTGACCCTCCTACCAGCTGTCACTAATCAGACGATGAGTGCAGCAGGAAGATTGTCAGACTGCGTTTAATGCTATATAAAGACATGAAAGAGCAAACTTATCTCTATCACGGTAGGTATTATTTGGGGGGAAAATAGTAGCACTCTATAACAAAATGATATGTTTATCTTAAATACACTAAAGAAACTATTAAAAAACGATTCCATGAAATGAATACGTTCTTATTTTCTTTGGTATTTTTGTGATTAGCAATGATGATTGCTGGGTAATATGTATGTTGTTGTGCAATGGCAAGTCTCTATTTGATCATGTGACGAGACGATACGATATAGACAAGGCTCTGGTTTTGTGAATTAATTTCTCCACCACCAAGTGTATAATCCAATGTGAAAAATGATAAACAAAAAGACTGATATAATTCCCTAACCCTAACAACAGTACAAAGACAGATAGTACCAGTATGAGCAAAATAATAAATAAGAATGGAGGTAGTGCAATACTAGTAATGTTAAATAAAGTGCCATAAAGTTCGTGTGTAAGAGCTATTTAGGAGGGCTATTGCTTGGGGGAAAAACTGTTGAGGTGACGTGATGTTTTGGTCATGATGGCCATGATGAAAGTTACATAACTCTATTCATTACATCAACCATGTAAGCCCTTTAAGAACAGGCAGTTGCTCTGTTATAAATATGAAAATTGCATACAACGACAATTTCTATCTGCTCCCTCACTCTGATTACACTGCTACCGCGAGCACAAAGAGGCTGTTCAGAAACCGAGAAATATTTACCTTTTTGTCGTAGTTAGAGGACGTCTCACGATGTTTCACGAACGGGTCCAACCACGACAGAAACGTTAGGATGGCAGGCATCTTCTTCCCTCCTGCATCGCCACTGATGCTTTTAAAAGTCCTCTTGGCCCTTACGAACTTGTCCCGCAACCTCCTCCATCGCGTTACGCAGTCTTTAGGGTCCAGCTCTACCGCTGCAGATATTGATCGCCACGAATTGGCCGTCATTCGCGCATCTTTATAGTCTTTTATCGATGTATTGAAGAGGTGAGGATATTTGCGTACCTCTTCAGCAATGCGCTCTTCAGTGCTGGTGAGCTCCATCTTCTTAGGTTTTTTTGTGAATTTTAAACATGGCGGTATTGTGATATAGGCAGAGAATGTCTAATAAAGTTCTGCTTCGGATGCCATCAAGCGGGATCTCTGGTCGTAGTCAGTCCTTCACTAACAAATCAACATTCGTTAGCAGAATGCTAGTGTGTTATGGGCGACAACGACTTACCCCGGAAGAAATCGAAAGGACATAAGTACTCGATCATTCAACTTTTGACCTGTAATCCATGTTAGACATGCAAAAACTATAATCAAATCTGAGTTTTATCAACGACAATCTGTCAGAAAGAGACAAATTTAGCCGTTTAGCTCCATAGACTCCCATTCATTTTGCACTCGACCGCGATCACTCCCGGTGGAACTCTGGTGGAACTGCAACAAAATTCGGTACAATGGGGCTTAATAGGGAGTGGGCAGGCTCTCCTTAAACAGGCTCTGGAATGAAACAGGAAACGCGAGGTACAGAAATGTGAGATTCCGGAAATGATGTCGTTTGGAAATTATCAGAGCCATAGAAAAAGAGAGTTGCGACAGAGCCTGTTTAAGGAGAGCCTGCCCACTCCCTATTAAGCCCCATTGTACCGAATTTTGTTGCGTTAAATGCACGTATAGGCATAAAGCAGCAGCCAGGTTAGATATTGAAAATAATGTGCAGGAAGTTGTTGGAAAAATAGCTTAAGCTAGATAGGCTAAACGTTAAGCTAGCATATCTAGCTAACCTAAATAAAATCAAACATTCACCAATCAATTCACAATGTGTATTGTAATAAGCAGTGTTGGGAAAGTCCACTTTCTAGATGAAACTAGTTCAGTTCATAGTTAATAATTCAAAATGTTGAACTAGGTTCAAAGCTCCAAATAATGAACTAGGTTCAGTTATTTTTTTCAATGTGGCTGCCGTCTGCAATACCGCTCTCTGCCTCTACGCCATTCGGCGTTCTCACACTTGCCAGGCATAGACAGTAGAAGAAAGAAAGAAAGCACACGCAGGGATTGACAGGTTGGGCAACCCTGGACACAAGGCTGTTAACGGTGTGTTTTTAGCCTGGAAGTCTCTAGAAATCTGGCACCTTATTAAACGAAATTCAAAAGAGTGAACGTGCCATTCACAGACACCAGAATGAATGCGTCCACTGCACAGTTCATCAGGCAGTAAAACAGTAGGCTACGTTCAGTTCACGTTCACCAAAATTATGAAGGAGTTCATGAACGTGTTCAGACGCAACACTGATAATAAGTACATTTCCATGCGCCTCGCTAAGCTCAACACTCAATACTTTCGCCTGACGATAGGTCGGTTGGGGAGGGGCCCGTTAGTGAGATCTGCACTCGGGCCGCCAAGTTGTTACGCCGCTGCTGAGGGCTTATCAAATACATTATGATAGGGCCCGTTATGTCCGTCACATCCAATCACATCACTCAACACATTTAAGACGTTGTTTATTTACGTTGTCATGGTGTTCTCTCATAACAGAACTTGTAGCTATAAAGGTATCGGGTCAAATGACTTCTGTGCATTGACAAGCTAAACGTAAATATTATTGTCCTAATGACAAGTGCCTCAAAAAGTTAATGTCAAGCCCTGTAATCCAGTGAACAGAGATATATGATGACCTGATCGACACTCCAAGTGTATTATACCCGGGAGAAGTTCATCTTTTGCAACCGACATTCGAAGTTGAGTCAACTTCACAGTCGTGTGACGTACTGTAAGGTGAAAATTGGTCAGGGCGATCAGGTCCAAGCTCCTTCACTTTGAGTTTTTCTTGAACATTTCTTTTTTCAAAGGGCGTATTTTTTTTTAGCAACTTGACTGAATTGCAAGTTTCCATCATGACCATAGCTAGCTAGCTAGCTTTATAACTTTAGAGCTATGGTATAGCCTGTAAGTGATCAGGCAAAACTAGGCTAATGGAGGTCGCTTTCTCAGGCAAATGATGAATGAAACAGGCTTGGTTAAAGAAATCCGAGATGCTGGCTATCTTCAGCAGGCTCGGATCTACGATAGGCAGTCCTCCCCGACGTTTATGGTGTATAATGGAGTGAAGTACAACATTGTGTACACTGCCAGTGAGCGACTATTCTGACTGAGGCTAACATCAAAAACAGTGTAATGGTGATATATTCTCACTCAGATTGCCAGTTTAAACAAATCACAAAAATAATCGGACCAGCTGGCTAAAAGCAGAATTCCAAAATCTCTTGAAAGCTGCCCTGCGCATCTTTTTAGATGTAGAATTGACTGTAAAACTGTAAAATTATGAACTTTGTGACATGACGTGAAGACATGGCTGCCGCTCAACTATGCGGTCTGTACCGGGCGACATTCTCACTCAAATGTCAAGACTTTCGTGACCCAAATCAAAAATGTTATGCGACAGATCAATGGGGAATCGCTTTCTCTCTTAAAGGCTGTCCTCATAGACTTTTTTGGTCTTTTTAAATCTAACTATTTGTATGATCCGTGTGGTCCTTTTGCCGTTTTAAATGCTATCCTTTCCCAGTTTTCTGCAGCCACATTGCGCGCGCATCCCGAATGTTTACAAACAAAAAATTGGTCTATTAATTCAGGAACAGTCGAATGCTAGGGGAAGACAATACAGGTCGTTTTCATCACTTCAATTGACAAATTAGTAAATACATTTAGGAATGCACCAAAATACTGCTTTCTGGTGTTGAGATAGCATTTTCTTTTCCGGGGTGGGGGTTGGGGCAAGGCGAGATACTAGCCTAAATATACTTGTAGCCCCCCCTGGAAATAAATGCACCAGCTGCCACTGATGCTGACACTCATGATTGGATCAGTTTACTATTATGAGCTCTTGAGTGTCAGTTCAATGTCTCAGACTCCAAAGACCTACCTTTATGTTACAGTAGCTGCCGGAGGAGGACTTCTCTTTAGGATATGAATATAAACATTGATATTCTCTTGTCAAAAAACAATTTCTTGCATTACCTTCTTTCCCAATAAAAGAAAGGGAGCCAAGAAGCCTAGTGGGTGAAACACTGAGGCTACGGTTGAGAGAATTCCCCTCCGTGTTGCTGGTTTCTCATCCAGTTTGACATTGAAGGAGAAGGTGTCACTGTTTGCATTCCACTTAACTCCCAGTACAGTCTGGGCTAGAAGTTCATTATGACTGAGATCCACATCCTGAACTCCACTGGCTCGTTCACTATCTGGAATTGACTCTAAAACTTCTCTGTTATTGGATATGAACTTGTGAAGGTGCAATCTCCCTTTGGCACATACATGTTGCGTTTCTCTCACTAGTTTGATGGCTGAAGAAATTAACAACATTCAGTTATGTAAAAACATTAGGCTATTAAACTTTCTTTAAATCACCACTTGCACTGAGGCTTGAGTTGAGTATTGAACACACTTGATATTGATTCTTAAAAAAATGCATGGATCAGTCAACTGACATCAAATCTACTGGTACCATTGGTAAGATATGCCATTGATGTCAATATTGGGGTAGCCTATAACAGACATATTTGTATTAAACTGTTTAGTTAAAAGATGCATCTGTTTTCAGTCTCTTCCTAAGCTCACTCCTGAAACAATACAATCACAGTTGAAACAACACAGCCTCAGAACGTGATGTCCAAAAACGATTTCCCCCAGGTGATAAGAACTCTCATGCGGCAATTCTTTCCAAGTCAGGGATTCATTAAACTTTTTTTTATTTTTTTATTACGGTCACCATATGGTCACCCGAAGTACAAGTGGTCATCTGAAATGTCTGTGGCTCTCTCTGTCTCTCTTTCTCTTTTTCTCACCCTTTCTCATAGCTCTGTTCTTTGGATGACCATAATGTCCTATTCTCAAGTGTGAATTTTGTGAGCAGATCACGTTTTGTGAAGATTCCCAAAAAAGTGTTTCCGGTTCATTCTCTGTGCTGTGCCCGTTTGCATGTGTGTGTGCGATAAAAAATACTGCAAACCGGATCAACTGCTCCAAAAATGCAAGTTATCAAACAGAGTGGCTCACACATACCATAAATCAATATCTGGCACGAAGGAAACGGCACAGTTTCTGACTGTGTGTGTCTCTGTGTGTGTGTGTGTTAGCTAAACATGTGTGAGCAGAGGCAAGCAAGACCACATGGAATAAAGAAGAACGGTGGTGTGTTTCAATCTAATAATTACAAAAGAAGGCTCTTTTTAAATTGGGGAACAATAACAACTATTCTGAACGAACTCAAGCAGCATTCTTAAAATACATAGTTTGGTCATGTGTATTTAAAAGTTTTAGAAAAATCTCATGTTTAAGGTAACTTTTACACTGATGTAAAGTGGTTTTGTATATTTACTTTAACAAATGCTAATCAGCCTCTCTGTGTGGCTGCAGTCCTGACATGGTGATGTCACAACCTTGTACACAAACAGCTTAACGATTACAAAGGAGATATAAACAAAATTCCAATAGTTTTTATTGGAATATCCAAAAAAATTGGTTACACAACTCTGAAGAAAAGGGAAGTAGCTACAGTTGTTGCCGTAATGACAGGTTCTCTTTCTCTGCCTGCCAGTTTAGTAAGCAGGTGGCGCCCTCTACTGGTGAATATCCTTCACGCAGCCGAAGCAGAAAGCCCTGGAGAGAGCTGCAGAGATCCCCCGGAAGAAAGCTTTGATGGACTTCTTCTTCTTCTCCTCTCCTCCGGCAATGGAGGACTCACCAAGGTCTGGACCTGGACAGGAACCAACACACAACAGGGTATGACATCACACAGAACTTCAGCACTGTGACCTCTCACTTAAAGGTCACATGACATGAAAACTTCACTTTAGGAGGTTATTTAACATTAATATGAGATCCCCTAGCCTGCCTTTGGTCCCCCAGTGGCTAGAATTTTCGATAGGTGTAAACCAAGCCCTGGGTGTTCTCCGCCTTTGAGAAAATGAAAGCTCAAACGCTCGGTTTGAAAATCTGCTCCTTGTGACGTCACAAGGAGCCTCTACCCAACCAATATCTTAATTTTATTTTCGCTGGAAATGCACCGACACAACCTCTCAAAGTTTTGCATGTCTCCGCCAAACATTTCAGCCACCACTGTTTCCTTAACTTGAGCCAATACAAAGTTGGCCTTGCTGACCGTCTGAAATTAAATTCTGGATCAGTACTCCTTGGTCCAGCTACAAACCTCAGACAAGTAAGTCAACTAACGCTATATCATTTTGTTGCTTACTATATGGTTACCTAGCTTGCTACCCTTAGAATCTGTCTGTAACATTAGCTCTGCAGCCATCAGCTGAGGTACTGTCGCTAATGTAAAGGTAGATAGCATCAAGTATGTGTGTGAATACACATTCTGTAATGCAGTGTTGTACGCTTCGTTGTTATGTGGATAACGTTCTGCTGTTGGTGTTGTGGCTAGCGCGATATCCGCCTTTCCCCACATTGAAATGACTGAGTGTGCAAACCAGGGTTATCAGATGAGAATGGGCAAATTCGAGGCATCTTACAGCACGGGTCTACTAGCCATTGCGATACATCCACTGTAAACATTAGCGCATCGTGCCGCCTCTCTCCTCCTCATTAGCATTTAAAGCTACAGACACAAAAACAGCGCGTTCTGAGGAAAGCTCATTGTGGGACTACTCGTAGTGGCTATAATTCTGCACCAAGGCTGAATTTCAGGAAAGAGACTTCAGATACAGTATTAGGGGACCACTAAGGCCTATATAAAAGTATCCAAAAACAGCATTTCATGTGACTTTTAAAAATAGTGTGTGTGTGTGTGTGTTGGCATATCTGTATGCCTGTGTGTGTGTGTGTGTGTGTATGTGTGAGTGTTTGTGTGCAAGTCTGTGTGTGAAATGGTGGGAGAGCCAACTCAAGTGGGAAAGCCTAAATGAGCAAATATGCAGTCAGGATCTCACGTTCTGCGCTAAGGGGAGACACTTTGTTTGTCTTGAATATTTTGCTTGTCTTTTTTCCTTTGGCAGCCACATTCTGTCCATCCTTGAGGAAAGTCTTCTCTTTCTTCTGGGTTTGGAAGTGAGAGCAAAGACACACAGATTCATTGAGATTGTCACATGTCGTCCCTTCTTATCGCTGACTCAGGTCAGTTCTACCTAGTGCCAGTGTGTGGTGTTGTTTTCAGCTTACCAGTGTGAACCATCTCTGGATGGGGGTGTCGGTCTTTCCCAAAACTTGTCCCTCTGGTTTAGGGGCCTGAGCCGTGGAGCCCCTGGAGGTGGAGGAGCTGGTGGAGGATTTGGAGGACGAAGGAGAGGAGAGAACAGAGGTGGAAGAAGAGGAGGAGTAGCAGGACCAGGAAGTGGAGGAGGATGAGAGGCAGGAGGCGAGTCTGCTGGCTTGGAAAAGGCCAGCAGACTCCATCTCAAGTCCTTCATCCAAGCTTGTGTTGCTTAAGAAGGGGCTGGAATTTCCACCGGCCTTTTCTAAGCCAGCAGACTCCATCTCAAGTCCTTCCTCCAAGCTCGTGTTTGTGATGAAGGTGGCGGAATTTCTACCGGCCTTTTCCAAGCCAGCAGTGTCCATCTCAAGTCCTTCATCCAAGCTTGTGTTGCTTATGAAGGGGCTGGAACTTCCACTGGCCTTTTCTAAGCCAGCAGAGTCCTCTGTGCTCTCCTTCTCCTCACAACCTGTTTCCAAATCATGACTCTCACCCGACACGGCAGAAGGGCTCCAAAACTCGGCGTGATGGCAGATCACCGTGGCGACGTTCTCGGCCATGCAGACGATGCCTGCCCCTCCCTGGAGGGCGGAGTGGACCTGGGCCCTGTTGCTGTCGGAACCGAGCATCAGCTCAGCGTAGGTTGCCTCAAACATGGCGTCTAGGGCGTCGGCGCCACTGAAGAGCGGGTTCTGGGGTTCATGCTCCAGGACGAGGCCGATCCCGGCCTGGTTCCAGAGAAACCAGCTCACGTCTTGGAAGAGGACAGACTCTATCTCCGAGTTGGTGGGGGTGAAGCAGGAACGAAGGGGCCCCTGGAGGGCCAGGCGTCCCACCAGCCTGTGCAGCGGGTCATGCAGGGTCTGGTGGTGCAGGGCGCTGGGCCGGGGGGGCATCAGGACCTTCTCCTGGATCAGAACCTCCCCGGGCTGGAGGGAGGGAGTCTCAGAGGGGCTCGCGGGTAGGGAGGGATGATCCTGGACCTCCTCAGGGAGGCCTGCAGCTCCATCATCTTCATCCTTCTCTTCTTCCTCGATCAATGCACCCTTGGCAATTGTCTGGCAATCTGACCCTTCTTCCTCTTCGTGGAAATCATCAGGGTAGTCAGCGTTTTCGTTGTCATCCATCTCAGGCTGTCCTACTTCCTGGCTGGTGAGACCTGACTCTGGATCGAGACTTCCTGTTGTCACTTCCTGGTATTCAGAGGAGGAGCTGGCTAGGTTACCGACCCTGGCCATGGCTTCAGCATCAAGGCAAAGAAAACAAACTTTTAACTACACTATTACTATTATAGCAATTAACCTTACTTTTCTCATATCATATTTTGTCTGTTAACTACAATACTATAATTATAATTATTTGCTTGAACTACACTGTCATTCAGCAGATCTCAATACTTACAAATCTTTCTTACAATCGCATGTCTTACAAAAGCATAGTTACCATTTTTTTATATCTAAAGGTTAAAAAATGTCTCTACCTTTGCGGACAACAACCATGTTTTCTTGTGGGTCGTCGCAGGTCTTGTAGAGGTCACTTCCCGCCTGGGTAGTCAACACCTCACAAATGGCCTCCAGCGCGCGCCTCTGGTCCTGGCTGCAGGAGGGCTTCAACCTGCTCTGTGATCTCCTTCTACCCTCAACCCCATGCCTGGGGCCCGGCGTCATCCCACTGGACCAGTCCAGGGAGGGACAGTCACTGCTGTCACTGCTGCTGTCACTGCTGCTGTCACTGCTGCTGTCACTGCTGCTGTCACTGCCGATGTCACTGCCGTCCGAGGACGCATCGCTGCAGGAGTCGGCCCGGTGGTCGTCCGTGACGTCTTCTTCGCCCAGAAGGTTCCCCATCAGGCTCTTGAAGGCCGTCTGGAAGAAATTGTACAGCAGAGGGGTGAAGAGCTCCTGGTCCAGACGTTCCTTGTCCTCCAGGTTCTGGAAGTTGGGCTCGGAGCGGCAATAGGGTGTCGAGGGGCGTCGTCCCATCCGGGTGTCCAGGAGAAGCTGATAAATGCAGTCAATAGACTGCTCTGAGAAGTGGTGGATCCTCCCCTGGAACATCCTGGTGCACATGCTGTGGGATGCCAGCAGGCGGCCCAGGTCGTACTCCGCCTGGTCGAACGATTTGACGTAGGAGCCTCCGTGGCGTTTGTCGTCGTCGTCGTCAGGGGAGGATCTGGAGGCCAAGTGGGCCATCCGCATGATGATGTCCAGCATGTTTTCAGCGATGAGGCTGAGGTCCTGACAGCTAGCAGCGCTGCTAGTCTCGCTCCAGGCGCTAGTGCTCCTGGCGGAGGGAGGGGCGGTCTCCTCCTTCTTCTGAGGATCCTCCTCCTCCTGCTCCTCCTTGCTAGCAGAGCTGCACTCCACTGATCGCTCCTGCTGGGTGTCAAGAGGGAGGCATTCCTGATTCCTGCTGCTCCTCCCACTGTTGCTGCTGGCTCTCAGGCTCCTCCTTAGGGCATCCAGCTCCACGGCAACGTCTCCAAGCAGGCTCTGGCTAACACACTCCACCACCATGGTGAAGGTCTTACTTCCAGGCTGCAGGAAGTCAGCCACCTCCACTTGCCCAATCAGCTGCTGGGCTGCGTGGAAGTTCTTCAGGACGTTGTGGATCACGTTGCAGGCCGTAGCCACGCTCTGGACCAGGGAGGCCTCGTAGGCCTCTTGGGGCTGGTCCAGGGAAGAGCCTCCTTCTGTGGGCTCCATCTCCCAGAAGAAGCCCCCCACCATCCTCACCAGCTCCAGCTTCTCCTCTGTGGGGACCACGCCCGTGCTCTGGAACAGGGTGTGGCGGGCCAGGATTCCAGAGAAGCTCTCCTTCAGGGAGCAGAGGGTGGGTGATGTCACGCGGCTGGGCGGACCCATCGCCTTCTCCATCTCTTTTGCCTCCGCCACGCTGCCAGTGAGGAAGGAGGCCATCTCCATCCTCTCCCTTGTGTCGGCAGACGACGTGGGCCACGGGGACACCAGCTCATTGATGGCGTCGGTGTGACCGTTGGCGAGGACCTGAATCTTCTCCTTGGCGTCCTGCCAGGCGTTGTATATCAGGTCCTGGGAGATGCTGGTCACATGGCAGTCCGACAGCAAGCAGCCGGGGTGGTGGAGTGCAAACTTCTCCAGCACCTCTCCCATGACAGACTCGTAGAGCTCCTCGACACAGGCTGACAGCTTGTCCTCTGCATCGTGCTCTTGTTTATCCATCACTGCCTGCACCTTCAACAGGATCTCTGCCACAGTGAGGGATGCCGTGGCGAGGACGTCTTCCTCCATAGGCCTATCGGAGTCCAGCATCGGAGGCCTGCCACCCAGCAGCCTGCCCTGGGGCCTGGATCCCTGCCCTCCTATCAGCAGAGGGTGGAACCTCTCTGAGATCATTCTCAGAACACCCTGGGGGACGTAGGGGTGGGCAGAGCCCAGAAAAGAGGCCTGGTCCTGGGGAGAATCAGCAGGGTTCAAACATACCATCCCAGTCAGAGAGCCAGTGACAGGCCTGGCTGGGGACAGCAGCCCTGCGGAAGAGGACCTGTCACTGTGGGAGTCACAGCTGCTGTAGGAGATGGCGGCGGACAGCGGGCGGCCATCTTGGTCTTTGCGGATGTGGAGGACCTGGTAAAGGGCCATGGCGGGCAGGACCACCTCGTTGGTCACCTTGAGAACCCACTCCATGACTTCCTTCGAGCGCTCCTGCAGCTCAACTACGCTCTTGTTCTGGGAAGGAGGGAGGGAAATATGTGATGTGGCAATTCAGATACATGTGGTGATTGTCAGACTGAGTACAAGCAATTCACGTAAACATTTTATTTACCTTTCTAAACAGGACCCTGTTGATGATTTTCCAATGACTGTAACGAGAACAAGAACTGACATTTGACATCACTTCACAATACAATGACAACTGACGACACATCGTAACATTATTCCGAACAGGACACTAGTCTAAAGGGGAGCGTTTGGAGGAGCACTCACGGATGTGACATCATGGCCTCCAACACAGAAAGCTCCCCGGTCTCCTCCAATGACAGAAGACTGGGCGTGGTCTCCCGGGTCACGGGGTCATTCAAGGTTGGAGGTGGAGAAGAACCTGGAGACTGCGCCTCAGGTCGGCATGGGGACAGAGATAGAAACGGAGGTAGAGGCGGAGAGGAATACGTACTCTCCCTTCCATCTGGTGAGGCTCTGCAGCCCAGGGGCCCAAGTGTTTCAGAGGCCGATGCTCTGATTGGTTCCACTGGGCGAGAGGAACTTTTGATTGCTGGAAGAACACCTACAGGAAGAGGAGAGTCACAATGTGATTGGTGGATCCCTTCTCTTGACAGAAGGTGATCATTTAAATGTTGATACATTAATGAACAAAGACTCACAGTAGCTGGTCTGGGGGATGGGATGCATCTTCGCACCACCAGTCACCTTAAAGCAAGAAACATACTTAGCAAGGCACAGTAACAGAGCCAGTATCAGATATATAGGAGAGGTGGAGGAAGATAGAGAGGAGGGGAGGAGCCTGGCTGGAGTCTGGAGTACCCAGGGAGGTGGATTAGGGCCTTCTACTCACCACCCTGCCTAGTCCTGCCAGCTCGTCAGCCAGGGCTGAACGATAAGCCGCTCCAGCTTCTTCCACAACCCGCCAGGACTCTGGCCCCTTGTTGGCTTCTGTCTCCTTCTCAGCTCCTGCAGCCTTCCTGGGAGCCTTGCTCTTGCGGCTGGGCTCTGGGCATCGAGGAAGCTTTGGCACCAAGTTCTGACATGATTATATTGTTATTATTGCACTTCTACATTAGCATATATTATTTGAGATTATGCTGATATTAACTGATAAAATATAGACTCCCTTGGCTCCACTCACTGAAATACTGTCAGACTTATGCACTTCTGAACCTTTATTATCTACTGTTCTTATTAAATGCAAAAATATTTGTATGTTGCTTTTGATCAATGTGTCAGACAAGAACAAAGTGTCAAATGTGTTGAATCTCTCCAGGTGTGTGTTCCTACCTGGAGGGGTTTGTGAACTTCTGAGAAC
The DNA here is from genome assembly GCF_021917145.1 of Hypomesus transpacificus. NCBI lineage: Eukaryota > Metazoa > Chordata > Actinopteri > Osmeriformes > Osmeridae > Hypomesus > Hypomesus transpacificus. The sequence goes on along the minus strand of NC_061060.1, from coordinate 12,023,499 downwards.
AGCAGCTTCCTGTCTGATAACAGCAGCTTCCTGTCTGATAACAGCAGCTTCCTGTCTGAGAACAGCAGGGAAGGAAGCTTCAACCCCAGCTCTGGCCAACAGGGGGGCAACTGGAGGGTAGCGAGACAAGCAGGCTAGACACGCACACACACAAACACACAGACACACACACACGCCACATAAATACACAGACGTTTGAAAACATACATACACAAGCACACACAAACATAAGGAGGAGTGTTAAGGGTTAGGGTTAGCGGGGAAATACAGCGAGTGTCTTGAACAGAGATAATTTTATTTTTCGAAAAATAAATATGACTTTTACATGTGAAATATGACTATGAAAAAGGTCTACAGTATTAATCACGTTAGGTAGGCTATTTGTGAAACACAACTGTCAAAAGCACGAGTAGCCCTACTGAAACAATTAGACAAATCGAAATAACTAAGTATTTTCGTCGATGTTTGTCGACAGTCTAAATAGTTTTATTTACTTTAGGTTTACTAGACTTACCTTCTGTTTAGGCCGCCTAAGTTTTTTATGTTTCGGGATGTCATCCATGTTTCTTTAAAGATGATAATCTAGGAAATACTCAAATAAATATACATTTCCACAATAAATATACATTTCCACTACACTTTCTAATGAGGAAAAAGTAGACGCGGTTCGCTTCTTGCCTGCCTCAATGACTGATTTTATTTTGTAACGTTCTTATAATTTTGTAAAGCGCGTCACAATCCCTGTCTGCCCGATGACATCATAATATGTCTATACACCACTCCCGACACAGACAATCCGTTTTAGACAGAAAGGTGACATTTCTATTGATCAATAAACCCAGTTTTCTTGCCAAGTATATGTTTCGTGCCGCAATGGCGCCACCTAAAGGCTGTATGAATAAATGAACTTGTGGGAGTATGTCCCGGGCCCAATAGACAGAAATAAACAACCATTCCTACTCATTTTAAGTATTGGTTAAATTATTATCAGCATTAGGGCTACTGTGTATACAGATAGACTTCAGCCCCCACCCCACACATAACAGATATGCAAAAGCAGTGCTATACGTACAATACCATAGTCGTACTCAAATACTGCTTACAAATAATGCTTCCCAATAACAAGCAACTGAATAGAGTTGTAACAGTAATACTGATTGACATTTAATAGATTGAGACTCCTGCTCGACAGATTGGTTGGTTAAACAGGAAATGTGCAAGGATATTTACTTTGCGTTTGACCTTGTCTAATAGGCCTACTGGATCTGAGGATTATCTGGAACTATGCATTCACCTACTGATTATTTTTATGACAGAACTAATTATTTTCGTCGATGTTTCTCAACCGTCTAAATTGTTTTATTTACTTTAGGTTTACCAGACTTACCTTCTGTTTAGGTCGCCATAGTTTTTAATGCTTTGGGATTTCATCCATGTTTGGGATTTCATCCATGTTTCTTTAAAGATGACAAACAGGGAAGGAAATAGGAAATACTCAAATAAATGTACATTTCCACTACACTTTACCAACGAGGAAAAAGTAGAATACAACGCTTTTCGCTACTTGTCTACAGTGCATCAATGACTTATTTGATTGTGTAACGAGTTCCTATAATTTGGTAAAGCACGTCACAATCCCTGTCTGCCCCATGACCTCATGATGATATGTCTACCATGGATACCAAGCGCCGTCTCTCCCGAAACGATGCGTTTTAGACAGATAGGTGACATTTCTATTTGATCAATGAACGAAGTTTTCTTGCCATCTATGTTTCATGTCGCAATGGCGCCACCTAGAGGCTGTATGAATAATGCTCCTCATACACTAGCAGCGTTATTGTTGCCTACTTGACGCACTTCAAATATATATCAAAAGCATGTTTCGTGTATTGTTGCTAATTCATATTAAGTATTTTGTGCAGAAACTTTCATCTGAAGTAGTGGGGTGTGGAAAAAACAGGTTTCTCAACAGGGGGTGTAGACCATACATGTATAACATGTTATTCATTTGAAAGAATATTATAATACAGAGAAGGGGATACAGACATTTATGTTTGAACTGGAACTGCACCTAATTAAATTGGTTTATTCAAAGTGTTACTATTCATTTACAGTATTTATGATTTATTATGAAGTATAATACAGACAAGGTGAAATATGGCGGTAGGCAGTCTGTTAAGGCAGTCTGGTGAAGAGGTGTTGGAGGTGGTGAAAAGGTGGTGGAGGGTGAGGTGGTCGAGAGGTGGTGGAGGGGTGAGGTGGTCGAGAGGTGGTGGAGGGGTGAGGTGGTCGAGAGGTGGTGGAGGGGTGGAACCACAGTGATGGAGGGGCGGGGTGGTGAAGATGACAAATAGCCCGTCCATTCAGTGCATTCGATCCGAATGCCATCCAATCCTTGCTGAGCTGGAAATGCTACATCTCATCATCCTGAGACGCGGGTTCTCTCACTCATAACCTCGCCTCATAGAAGGCCCAGTAACCGGCGATACCACGCCCCCTCGCGTCCACCACACGCAACGACCGTTGACATTGGATTCTATTTCGCCTTCTTTTTTTGCACAAGGTTTGCACATTTTAAGTTATGTAGGCTACATAAAAAATACAGACCAGTATATATGTATTATGAATATGGATGAATAATAAATTAGGCCTACTTTGCAGATACATTTTTTAATTGGATGCTAATTATTTCTTTTTTTCAGTGCACACAAAAATGCCATGTCCGTTGATATTTTCTTGTGTCTGTTTATTTAGGAAATTACACCAAGCCTCCAATGTTAAATTGTTACAGAAATAAAAACCAAGAAACACAGAACCATGAATAACAAACTCCAGGGGAGTTTTGAACAGTCTAATAACCCTGGTCCCTGCTCATTTAATGGACTATATCATTTTATCTTATCTTTCAAGTGTTTGTGATGTTCTGATGTGTGTGTGTGTGTGTGTGTGTTGATCTGACAAGTGTGTGGGGGGGTGTCCTGGTGTGTGTGTGTGTGTGTGTGTGTGTGTGGGGGGGGGGGGGGTCCATATCAACAACATATCCAAACAACAGAAGAGGCTCTGTTTCCATGGAGACCCATATTGTGTTCCTTCCAGAAGGAACTTCACTTTTCTTTACACAGGGACACTGAGTTGAGTGAGAACCCAAGAAAACTACTGCAAAACCCTGGATAGGGGGTTGTTGAATGTGTACAGGTGGGTCATTGTGGCAGAGGTGACCCTGTAGAAGGACAGAACACCAGCTGACCAGTCCAGGTAAACTGGTCCTCCACCCACTCCACCCTCCGGTTGTCCTCAGACACAGAAAGGGTTCTGTGAGCTGTGTTTGGGTCCAGTGTGAAATCACAGGCATCTATAGAACTCAGCAGAGAGGCTGGATCAGAACTGTGTGTCTGGAATTTTAAATTTCCATCTTGTCAGTGAGTGAGTGGTTGTTTCTGTCAGATGGTCAAGTGTGATTTTCTGTCAGAGGATTCTGGGATTTAACCCGGTAAGAGGGGAAGCACTACTGACGAGCAACATAGTGACGCCACCACACACTCAAACGCTATATCAACATCAAGTCTCAATGTTGTATGTACTGATGTACAAAACAACACTTATACTTCTTAAGCAGCTGTGGTTTCACTCAGATCTCTTCATTGTGGTACACAGAGAAAAACAGACAGTGCCACACACAGACACACAACCGGTGTATGAAGAGTGGTCAGGAATATAGATGATTACCAGAGTAAATGGACCTGACTGTGTGTGAAGAGTGACAGTGAGAACTAGATATCAGGACCAGACTGTCCTCAGACCAACGTGAAAAACACAGAGAACGTCGAAACACAAACAGCTTCTGTAACCAGACGACTAGAACCTAATAAAAAAAAAAATCTATAATAATCAACAACTACTCAGCATTAAACATGGCAAATGAAGAGCAATATATCAGTGTCCAACAGTAATGCTGGGGACACACTATACGATTTTTTTCATCTTATAAGATTTTCAAACTGTGAGAGACCACAAACATGAGGACAAAAAATCCTACATTCAGCCGTTTTGCTCCTACAGTGTGTGGTCACTCTTAACACACCTCACACCAAGGGAACATCTGATAAAATCTGTGGAACCATCAAGATAATCGGGACATATGTTACCTAGGATTGTCAGAAGGGCCGAAATCGGCCCGATTATCCTGTGGTGTGTCCCCAGCATTACTCGAGTTTCTCCAGTCTACAGAGTGGGACAGAAAGAACTGTGTCTCCTGGATGATTGTAGCTCAGGGTCCAACTCTCTCAGGGGGCAGTTTAAGCTGAGAGCTGAAGCCAGAGAAGCGCAGCCTTCCTCTGTGACTCTACAGAACGACAGCCTGCAGAGAGTACAGGACGTTACAACACTCAGGGCCGTTGATAGGAATTCTGGGCCCCCTGAAAGAATATTGGTGTGGGCCCCCTCCCCCCCCAAAAAATAGGCCCTGGACTTTGATCCAGACCGGCCCACCAGAACAGGCCGTATACACCACCACAGCTGCCCTGCTAATGCATGCACATTATTTTTGATGTGATGCTAGTTCAGGAGTTCTATCTTAAATGCGAGCGCGCGCGCCATTTTTGGCCTTTATTTGAGCGCAAAATAGTTGAGCTTTATGTAAAATACACATAGCCGTTTTTCAATTGGTAAAACCTTGTCTAGTGAAGTGTCTTTTTTTCCTCTTAATTTTTCACTTTAGTCATATCATTTTAAATTCTCGTGCTGTCAGGGGGTGCTGCAGCACACTCAGCACCCCTAGTTCCCGCGGCCATGGCCCCGCCCCTCGACTTTTCATCGCAAAAGATCAATTTAACACAACTTTTTTTATTAGACTGTATGTTATTTTATTTTTATTTTTTCTGTTCAATTTTTTCTGTTTTTCTGTTTCTCCATGTTCTTGACAATGCCTGACGCAATGATCCCAATTTGTTTATTTTTTTCAATTAACCACTCAACAAGGAGTCACTGGGTACTATTATGTAAGAATCAATGTGTAAGTAATTGCCAATGGTACAGCAGTTCACTAATAAGTCAAAACAGCCAACAAGTGTCTACCTCACTTACTCACCATCATCAGCATCTTCACTATCCCCTTTACTATCTGTAGTAGCCCTAGTTTCTGGTATTTGTTCTTGGGTGGGGTCTGGCTCTGTAGACAGAAAGGACAGTCAGTGACTTGAGAAGACTTATACATATTTCATATCAAATTTAATTTCATATTGCTTTTGTACACATTCATAATTATATTTTATGGAACAACTGATGAAGAACTAGCATTAACATAAAAAAAAATCTAAATTGGCTTATCAATGCCATAGCTCCCTAGAGACCCAGCTTCTCTTTATTATTGGATGAGGACGGCAAGCTGTAAAATCAGCCCCTGCTTAAAATTAACACGACTCATGTCAACAGGCTACCATAGCAGTTTAGTTTTACATAACACTCGTAAGAATGGAAATTGTGTCCTATACTGCTACTGGAATTTTTTGACAGCATATTATAACGTTTGGCGAATTATAATCTTAGTGATCTTTTCTGTGGATGATATTTAGTGGATAATTTTGTAATGTCAGCCTTGTCAGGCGATTATTAACACTGCTGACCACACGTAACGTTAAACGCTAGTGTCATTCGGTTAACGCAGTTATGTAGCTGGCTAAGCGCTAGCTTCAAACATTAGTCACTCCAACATCGTAATGTTGGTCGAAGCGAGCTATGCTATTTCTCGTGAACCACAGTGCAGCTAGCTAAACACTCACCTTTCTTCAAAAACAAATCGCTGATATTCTGGCCCCCTGATGTGCTCCTGGCCTCTTTTCTTCCTCTCCTCTCTTTTTTTGGCGTCCCGATTTATGTTTCTGTTTTGGCATTGTCAGTTCTCTATCGATAACCAGCTGGCTGGCTGCTGCTGCAGTTTGTGAGCCTTAAGGTTACGCGCACATTTTCAAAAGAGGAGCGAACTATGGACCAAACCATTTTCTTAAAGAAGGGGGTTATTGCTCAGAAAATATAAACTGCTTTTTCAAATTTTGCTTGATTTTGTGGCTTTTTTTAAACTCTGATGCATTAGTATGGCTATTAGTTAGGCATGTACATAATAATTTAGTCATAGAAAGGGAAGCCTACATAGGCTACTACTGGGATTTTTGTGGGGACCCCTGGGCTGTGGGCCCCTAGAATTGTCATCACGTTTCCCCCCCAAACGACGGCCCTGACAACACTGCTGCCCTCTGCTGATGGGTGTTGTTGACATCACTGGGTAGGCTATATTGTTGACTGACATACTGTACATTTACTTCTTCAACATGTTCTATCTGTCCCTGTGTGGTTCCATGTGTGTCTGATAACTGACCGAGGGCAGTTTACACTATGGACCTCTCATGGCAGCAAGGACAAGAGGCTCCGTTCCCGCATTTATTTCAATGTTAACATAATCATCGCTTTGTTTACCACAATCTATAGTATTTTTACAATGTTCAAAGTGATTATGCCGAGTTCCATTTCAATTACCTGTGTAAAACTCAAACAGAAATAGGCAATAATTCTACATCAACATATGTGATGCATTGCATGCAAGTTTAAGATGAATACCGACACAGCTTTTCTGCATTTCCTCACTGCTGGTACCAGTCTGTTCCGCCCCTGGATATCATCAGGTCCATCTCATCCAGCTCACCTTGTGACATCAGAAGTGCATTAGCCAGAGCTGAGCAGTGATCCCCTGAGAGAGCACGTTCATCGCGATCTGGTGACATGAGGAACTGGTGAATGTAGATGCCAAGAAGGAAGCAGAAGAACAGGTCCAGGTACTCGTTCTTACTCTGTAGAGCTTTATCCACAACTCTCTTCAGCAGCTCATGCAGGGGCTGCTCAGCAGACACGTTCTCCAAGAAGGACTCCAGCGCATTGATGTTCTTGGTGACACAACAGTAGAACACATAGAAAGCAGCGAGGAACTCCTGACAGCTCAGGTGCACAAAGCAGTACATCTTCTTCTTATACAACCCACGTTCTATACCTTCAGGATTTCTGTGCACAGTCCACATTTCACTGCAGCTTCATCAACATTAATCTCACATTTTCTCAGGTCTTCCTCAACGATGTACAAGTACAACTAGGTTTCAATGTTCAAGTTCAAGTCTTTTATTGTCAGGTACACAGACTGTGCACTGAAATTCTTAAGACAAGAAAACGCAATCACCTGGCATAACACAACATAGAAGTATACAGAACATAAATTACATCAATGCTAAGCTTAAATAAGTAAAACTTCCTAAATTTACAGTGGATACAATGTATGGTACCTATAACGTGACTAGCAGTCCCAGAAAGCTGTAGTAACATTACTTAAGCAAAATAGGATCAAGCAATAAGAGGATCTCATCCTACCTGTCGGGAAGATCCTACCAGGTCTCCTGGGCAGGTAAACTGTCAGGCCCTCGCCTGCTCTCCACCGGTGTCCCACAGGGCTCCGTCCTTGGACCCCTCCTCTTCTCTCTGTACACCACCTCACTTGGACCAATCATCACCTCCCATGGCTTCTCCTACCATTGCTACGCTGACGACACGCAGCTGTACCTGTCATTCCCCCGACTGATCCGGGTATCTCAGCTAGGATTGAGGCATGCTTCACAGCCTTCTCTGCCTGGATGACCGAGCACAACCTCCAGCTGAACCTCGCCAAAACAGAACTTCTCATCATCCCAGCTAAACCCTCCATCTCCCACGATCTGTCAATCACCCTGGGATCTGCGACGGTGACCCCTTCATCCTCTGCCAGGAACCTTCGGGTTACCATGGATGACGAGCTCTCCCTCACGGCCCACATTGCTGCAGTCTCCCGGTCGTGTAGCCTCACCCTCTACAAGATCCGGAAGATCAGGAGATACCTGTCTGAGCACTCCACCCAGCTGCTAGTCCAAGCACTGGTCCTCTCCAAGTTGGACTACTGCAACTCGCTGCTCGCTGGTCTCCCAGCATGTGCAACCCGCCCTCTTCAGAGGATTCAGAACACAGCGGCCTGCCTGGTCTACAATCTACCCAGACGCTCCCATGTTATCTCTCCACTGGCTACCCATCAATGCCCGTATCAGATTCAAGACCCTGATACTGACCTTCCGAGCAGTGAACGGGACTGCACCCGACTACATCAAGTCTCTCCTGCAGCCTTACACCCCCACCTCTCACCTACGGTCTTCTTCAGACAACCGCCTGGTGGTCCCACCGCTCAAGACCGCCCGGTCCCAACACAAGGTCTTCTCCTGCCTGGCCCCCCAATGGTGGAACCAGCTCCCCACCTCCATCGGGGACACTGACTGTCTCCCCACCTTCAAGAAAAGGCTCAAGACGCACTTGTTCCGGGAGTACAACGGCACTTAGGAATGCTTGGCTGGACCTGATGTTAGTTTCCTCCAGGATCATAATGACTCTTATTGAGAGACTTGTTGCTCTTGTAGGTTAGTTATAATGAAGTTAACTCTTGAACTCTTGAACTCTCGCTGTGAAATATTTTACTGTTGATTGTTCTTCTATAGGTACAGTCTTGCACTTTTTGGGGTTCATGTTGTTTTAATATGTAACTTGTATGACTCCATGCTCTTATGGGTCTTTCCTCTGGCACTTGTTTAGTTTTTCACAATGTATGCTTCATGTTTTGGCTGCTTGCAATGTTTGGGACTACCTCGTTGTGATGATCAGTGACCTATGCTCTGTTGTAAAGCTCTCTCTTGGAAGTCGCTTTGGATAAAAGCGTCTGCTAAATGCATAAATGAACATAAATAAAGAGAGAGAGAGAGACAGAGAGAGAGAGAGAGAGAGAGACAGAGACAGAGCGAGAGAGGTAGGTGGCGGAGACCGATGAACTTGTGTGGTGTGTAGGCAATATTACAGTCTAGCAGCGAGTTAAAAACTGTCATCCACTTTCCGGAATCTTTTACCTTAGGCTACTTCCTTATTGAGTTTTCAACTTTCAACGTTAACTTTCAACTTGATTTATCCTTCAAAAGGAAATAAGTGTGCAGGGGTATTGAACTCTGCCTCTCAGTGGGCCCAGACAATGTGCCCAACTAGCTCCTACATTGTAGATTGGTAGTTGTTGGTTGCAGTCCTTACAATGTTCCAAGTCATGGTCTTCCTGGTGTTTTTATAGCTTATTGATACATTATTGTAAGAGAATACAATAGCCTAATCTATTTATCCTAGTGCGTGTAGTTAATAATAATACACAAGCCTACAGTTAACATGAAGATCATGTCATCTTTTAATGTCCTCAGTTGCCTACACACAAAAAAGAGCATGTTGTGAGGTCGACTTTAAAATATAAACTGTTTCCCTCAGTTCTCTTCGCAATAGCCTAGTCAGTTAGTATATTCAACATTTTGACTGTAAGATTTTCAACTTTAACGTTCCAAGTGCTTGTGAAACACGTTAATAATAGCCATCAAGGATTGGATACAATACATGCTACTCATAGATGTTCCCGTACCCTATCCACAATCAGCTAGTGGTGTTTTGCAGTACGTTATTCCCACCAGGGTGTGGCGCACTATCAAATAGCAAGTCGTCCGAGTTTCATTGTTGACAGCACTACTTCCGCCCCAGGAAGACACTGAAAAAGCCGCAGCATCAACATCTACAGATAAACTCAGTTCATAAAACATTTTAATCAAATCGGTAAGAGCATGTAAAGAAAATGTTTTAAATATCGTGAAACTACATTTCAAATTAGTAGATTAGAGGGTCCCCGATCAAGTTATATTTCTAGCAGAGCTCTTTGACCACCCGTTGAATATTTGAATTGACTAGCTCGCTAGCTAAAAGTAGCTACTGAGCGCTAGCTGCCGGGTAGCAACCTGGCTAACCAGCTTACTACATAGTAAGATAGCAATTTTAATACTTTATTTTGAATAATATAATGACAATATTTCGGTGTAGTGTCACACACAGCTTTCTCAACTATTTAGGCTAGACTGCTACCCTCTTCAGAGTGGAAGCCTTGCTGTTGAGTCGTATTTCTCTATTAATGTCTCGAAATATGCTCAGTGTTTATCTCCGTTTCAGCTCACTGAGGATGTCGGGACTGAAGCGTCCGTCTGAACCCAGCGGCGGGCCTTCCTCGTTGGGGGCACCCCCCGAAAAACGAAGGGACCGGGAAGGTGGAGAAGATGTGGTTCAGGGTGTCAGTGCCACTGCGGGGGGGAGTACCGCCGTGGAGACCGTCATCAAGCTGGGAGGGGTGTCCAACTTGGTGAGGATGACACCCATAGAATTGAAGATTGTTCCAGTGTCTTTCTTTCCTGAGCTTCACCAAATCTTAACACTACATGACTGTTTTTTTGTTCATAGGAGGAGCAGGATGTTAAAGCTCTCCAGGCCAAGAACAGGAAGCTGGGAGAATCCCTCGATCAAAGACAGGTATGGACCATAGTCACTCACACAGACAAACACGCTCAAACCTAACCCCACTCACTCACATTTTGGCATTGACATCCAATGCATCACAACTTGTCACTTCCTGTGTGACCAATGCTGGGTAGGTAATAGAGGATGAGCTGAGAGAGAGAATCGAGAGGCTGGAGACTCGTCAAGCCACGGATGATGCCAGTCTACTCATCCTCAACAGATACTGGAATCAGGTGAACTATTGCCAACAGGGATTGACATTTATACTAGATTTAGTCCCCAAACGTGTAATAACGTTGTCGGTTGCGCTTCACACGCTCCCTGTGTGCCTCTTTCAGTTTGATGACAATGTCAGGCTGATTGCCAGGCATTACGACCAATCAGGAAGTGAGCCGATGGAAACGCCAGCCGGGGAGGGGCGGAGCCTGAAACCTGATACCCCTGAACCGGATGGAGACTCGAACCAGGAGAGGACCAAAGATAGAGGTTTGGAAAGAGATGGGGGGGAGGGGGGGGGGGGGGTTCGATTATGGGAGCTTACAATCTTGGAAATGAATGTATTGAAGCCTGCATGTTAGAGGGGGGAGTGATAGGCGTTTTTGTGATGGAGTTCAGTTTGCGTAAAGATGAAGATCATGCTCTTACACTGAAGTGGATCCAATTGGAGTGCAGCACGTTAATGAAGACCCCCACAGTAGCTTGCTGACCTGAATGAAGACCCCCACAGTAGCTTGCTGACCTGAATGAAGACCCCCACAGTAGCTTGCTGACCTGAATGAAGACCCCCAAAGTAGCTTGCTGACCTGAATGAAGACCTCCACAGTAGCTTGCTGACCTGAATGAAGACCCCCACAGTAGCTTGCTGACCTGAATGAAGACCTCCACAGTAGCTCACTGTCCCTGTCCCTCCAGGCCCCTCCGGGGAGGTGGCCACTTCCTTCCTGGCCACGCTGGCCAGCAGCAGCAGCGAGGAGATGGAGGCGGAGCTGAAAGAGAGGGTGGAGTCCAGCCAGAAGCAGGCCAATCGTGTGGTGGAGATCTACGACTGCCTGCAGAGCACCGTGGAGCAGCTGCAGAGGGAGACGGACTCTGGTGCTGGTGAGATGTGGGGGAGACGGGGAAGAAACGGTCGAACGGGGTTCTGAAATAGGCCGGTAGCAAGGTGTTGGCGGAGGGCTACCGTGAGGTTTTTTTTCCGCCCGATTTGTTTTTCGCTGAGTCGTCTCATCGCCTTTGTGCTGGTTTCTCTACAGAGGGGTCTGTCTGGCAAGTCGCCGCCCAGCTCAACACCCTGCTGTCCAATGAGAACGAGCGGCTGCGTCAGCTGATCGGGGACCTCGAGCAGAGGCACAGTCACATGACCAGTGAGGTGAGTGTGATGTCAGGATACTTGCGCGATCGGGGTGTTGGCAGACTGTCCTAGGTGTTTTCTTCTGGTGTATTCTTTTTGCCCTCCCTGACGATCCTCCATCTCTCGCTGCCTGTGCTCTCGCCCTCCCTCTCTTATCTCCCTCCCTATCCTCTCTTCCTCCCTCTCCTCTTCTCTCCCTTCCTCTCACGTCTCCCTTCCTATCCATTCTCTTCCTCTCCTGTCTCCATCCCTCCCCTCTCTCACGGTCCCTATTTCTCCCTCTCTTCTCTGTCTCCCTCCCTCTTCTTTCTCCCTCCCTCTCCTCACCCTCTCTCCCTCTTCTCCCTCTCCTCAGTCCCGGCCCCTTGGTCGTGCGGTAGCCAAGGCGGACACGCGCGTCAGTGAGCTGCAGGCTCTGATAGAGGAGCTGCAGTGGGACATGGAGAAGATCAGGCGGCGAGAAAACCGCCTCAACACACACTTGGGAGAGATACTGGAGAGGGTGAGTATACGTTTGTGTGTGTCGTGTGTGTACACGATGGGTTTGTGTGTGTGCGTGTGTGACCGCCTCTGTAGCATCCCGGTCTTTGCAATGGTGTGTCTCTGTGTGCTGTGTGTCCCAGGTCAACAGTAAAGGCTACAAGGTGTGTGGGGAGGCCAGTAGTGTGTGTGGAACCATCACCATCAACAAGAGAAAGGTACGACGAGAATAATACGTCATGGCGTTCAGTCTGGGACTGAAACTTTCCCCCTAAAGCAACGACCCTCTCCAAATCTGTAACTCAACCATCTCCCTCCTCCCCTCTTTACTCCCCTCAACATATCTCCCCCATTCCCTCTCTCTCTCCTTTCGTCGGGGTCAGTTTGAAGACATGAACAGCGAGTTGGAGGAGAACCGGGAGCTGGCGGAGAACCGTCTGAGTGAGCTGCAGAGGCTGCAGCAGGACCTGCAGAACGTCAACCAGGAGAACAACAACATGAAGGTGTGTGTGTGTGTGTGTCAGATACAGAAATTCTGTGTGTGTGTGTGTGTGTGTGTGTGTGTGGGGAGAGAGACAGTCACTAGGACCTGGGCCATGTTCATGGAGATAGTCAATAATATGACTGAATATTCTTCGAGCTCTTAAAAGACACATCTCAAAGAAAGTTCCGGAACAGGGTCTCAGTGAAGCTCCCTTTAGAGCCTCCATAGAGAGCGTCTTCTGTAATATGTGGCTCTCATGAGGCCTCTGTATCTCTGCCTCAGCCCTGCCCCAGGATGACCCTGGTGCCAGGCTGGTACTCAGTCAGCTATAGTGAATTGGAGGTAAATAGACAGAGATACATAGACTGTTGCTGTCTGTTGGACCTTTCTGCTCGGTGCGTTCTGCGCCTCATGTCTCCGTTTTCTGCCTCTCTCTTTTCCCGTCCTCCTTTTCTTCCGGGATCTCTCGCGGTCTTTCCTCTCCCTCCTCGCGCCGCCTGTCTGCTTCACCTCTGTCTTCTCGTCGCGTCCCGTTTCCCCTCCGTCCACTGACTTCTGTTTTTTTTCTCCCCGTCTACCTCTTTCTCGACTCTTTCCCTCTCTCCCTCTCTCCTTTCCCTCGCTCCATTGAACTGCTCTCTACCTTCATCTCACCCATCCCACTTTCCACCTCCCTCCTTATCTTTCTCCATCTCGCTACTCTTTCCGTCTCTCTTTCTCCCCTTTCTCCATCTCCCTACCCTCTCTCTATCCCTCTCTCTCTCTCTCCATCTCCCTACCCTCTCTCTATCCCTCTCTCTCCATCTCCCTACTCTCTCTCTCTATCCCTCTCTCTCCATCTCCCTACTCTCTCTCTATCCCTCTCTCTCCATCTCCCTACTCTCTCTATCCCTCTCTCTCCATCTCCCTACTCTCTCTCTATCCCTCTCTCTCCATCTCCCTACTCTCTCTCTCTATCCCTCTCTCTCCATCTCCCTACTCTCTCTCTCTATCCCTCTCTCTCCATCTCCCTACTCTCTCTCTCTCTCCCTCCCCCAGCTGGAGCTGCTGAGTCGTGCTGAGGGGGTGGTGAGGGACAGCTCCGAGTACCGCTGTCTCCAGTCCCAGTTCTCCGTCCTCTACAACGAGTCCCTGGTCCTGAAGGGCCAGCTGGATGAGACCCGCACCCGCCTCAACACCACCAGGACCGCACGCCTGCGCCAGCTGGAGCACATGGAGGTGCGTGCGTGTGCGTGTGTGTGTGTGTTAGCTCCGAGTCTAGCTTGTGTACAAAACCTACCAAGGTCCTCGTCTTCAAGAAATTTGTTGCATTTGTTCTGTGGTGTGTGTGTGTGTTCATGCAGGTGTGTGTGTGTGTGAGAGTGGGTAAATGTGCTGTCCCTGCTTGTGAGTGTCTTTCTTGCCTGTGTGTGTGTGTGTGTTTGAGGGTTTGACCTCTCTGCTTGTGTGAGGCTGTGTCTTCCCTTCTCCTATACGTGCGTGTAGACGTGCGCGTGTGTAACCCCTCCCCTCCTCTCCGGTCCAGAATGACGAGGTGTCTCTCCAGAGGAAGGTCCGTACCGAGGTGTTCCAGCTGGAGGACACCTTGGCCCAGGTCCGGAAGGAGTACGAGATGCTGAGGATTGAGTTTGAGCAGACCCTGGCAGCCAACGAGCAAGCCGGTAAACAGCGCAGTCTCGCACTGCTCCACTCACACGCAGGTCAATGCAAGGGGCTCGCCTAGGCTCTGGAAGTAGAGGCGTGTCTTTTTTGTTGTTTGTTTGTTTGTTTGTTTGTTATTGCGATCAGATCTTGATGCAAATTTGACTGGCGTGGCGGGATGGGATGTTTGACTGACGTCTGACTCATTTCTTTCTGTCTACACCCCTCTCCGTCTCGTGTTCTCTTCTCCCTCCCTCTCTCCTTCCCCTCCCTCCCTCTCTTCTTTCTCTCTTCCTCTTTTATCCTTCCCTCCCTCTCTCCATCCCTCTCTTCTCCCTCCCTCCCTCTCTCAGGTCCCATCAACAGAGAGATGCGTCACCTGATCAGCACCCTGCAGACCCACAACCAGCAGATGAAGGGGGAGGTGGTGAAATTCAAGCTGAGACTAAGAGAGGCCCAGGCCGACCTCAGCCAGGTATCCCAGCCCCCCCCCCCCCCCCCCCCCCCCTATACCATCATATACCACCATACACTACCACATAATCACACACGCCTGTCAAACAGTGTGAGTGTTGTTCGATTTTCTGACGTCAGGCCATGGTGCGATGTCGTAGCCCAAACCTCATCCAATCCCTCTCCTAGGCTCGCGCTTCCAAGGGCAGCGCCGTGCTCCAATCCCAGTCGAGCACGGAGCTGGACGTGAAGGAGGAGACCACCTCCCCCCTGCCGGTGACCGCCGCCGGTGATGTCACAGTGAAGGCGGAGTCCGATAATGGATCGGCCACTCCCACCAGCACAGGTAGGATCCTATATTCCACCTTCGGACCCAAGTCATTGACCTCTTATTGTGCAGTAGGCTTTCTAACAGTTTTTTTTCTAGATCTTTAGATTTGTATTGGGTTTTCCTGACTAATTCTGACCCTGTTGCTGTTGTTCTAACCTCTAACCTCTAACCACCCTGTTCTCTCCTTCCTTCTCTGCTTCTCTCGTCTTCTCTGCAGGAGCCTCTGTGAAGACCGAGCCGGGCACGGAGGCAGACGGAGTGAAGGAAGAGGAGAACGAGAAAGTCAAGAAGGAGGAGAAGGAGAAGGAGCGAGAGAAGGAGAAGGAAAGGCCGCTGCGCGGGGGAGGCGGCGCCGCGAAGGAGGAGAAGGAGAAGGCCGGGAGTAGCAACCAATCGGAGGAGGTGGCCGGCGAGCGGCCGCCTGCGATTGGAGGACCAAAGAGGAAGGAGGTGGAGCAGCTGAAGATTGTCAGGACGGAGCTTAAGTAGGTGGTGGTGATGAAGATGGTGGTGGTGATGAAGATGATGATGAAGTTAAAGGCGATGATGATGGCGGTGCTGATAAAGGCTGCGTGCTGTGCTGTGCTGTGTGTGTGTGTGTGTGTGTGTAGGAAGGCCCAGGAGTCCCAGAGAGAGATGAAGCTGCTACTGGACATGTACCGCTCCGCGCCTAAAGAACAGAGGGACAAGGTGCAGCTCATGGCTGCAGAGAAGAAGGCCAAATCAGAGGTGCACACCAACACACGCTCACACACCTGATTTGTTATCGAGGTACGTTGACAGAGTTGACTGAACGGGCGGGTGTGTGTGTGTGTCTGTCTGTGTGTGTGTCCAGGCGGAGGAGCTGAAGCAGCGACTGAGGGACCTGGAGGAGAGGGAGAGGAGGGAGGGGAAGAAGATGGCTGACGAGGAGGCCCTGAGGAAGATCCGCTCTGTGGAGGAGCAGATAGACATCCTCAACAAGAAGCTCTCCCTGGCTAAGCAGGTGAGAGTGTGTGTGTGTACATCCTTTTTATGGATGCTTTTACTTTTCCCCATCCTCAACTTTAAAGGTCACATGACATGAAAACCTTACTTTAGGAGGTTATTTAACATTAATATGAGTTCCCCTAGCCTGCCTTTGGTCCCCCCAGTGGCAAGAACATTTCGCTAGGTGTAAACCAAGCCCTGGGTATTCTTCTCCGCCTTTGAGAAAATCAAAAGCTCAAATGCTCAGTTAGAAAATCTCACCTCTCTCTGCTTTGCCCGCCCAGAGGATAAAAACACTTGCACGGTCATAGCTCAGTTTCTCATGGGCGGACCAGATTATCTGGGCGGTCAAAGCAGATGATGGCTTGCAAACGATTTGAAGCATTAAATTTGCTCAGTTTCGATGTACAAAGGAAAACAAAAGTATTTTAACAGTGGAGATTTTTTTTCTCTGATAATGCGCCGACACAACTTCCCAAAGTTTTGTATGTCTGCGCCTAACATTTCAGCCACGACTGTTTCCTCAACATGAGGTAATACAAAGCTGGCCTTGCTGAAATAAAATTCTGGATCAGTATTAACTCTCCTTGGTCCAGCTACAAACCTCGGACAAGTTAACTAACGCTATATCATTTTGTTGCTTTACTGTATATGGCTACCGAGTTTGCTACCCTTAGGATGTGGCTGTAACATTACCTTTGCAGCTAACAGCTGAGTTACTGTCGCTAATGTAAAGGTAGGTAGGTAGCATCAAGTATGTGTGTGAATACACATGCTGTAACGCGAGTGTTGTACACATCTTTGTTATTTGGATAACCGTTCTGCTGTTGTTATGGCGCGGGTCGCCTTTTTCCTCATTGAAATTACTATGAGTGTGCATCTCTGTAAACCAGGGTGATCAGATGAGAATGGGCAAAATTCAAGGCATCTTACAGCAACGGGTCTACGAGCCATTGCTATACATCCACTGTAAACATTAGCACATGGTGCCGCCTGTCCTCCTCATTAGCATTTAAAGCTACAGACACAGAAACAGCGCATCTTGAGGAAAGGTCATTGTGGGACTACTCGTAGTGGCTATAATTCAGGCTGAATTTCAGGAAAGAGACTTCAGATACAGTATTAGGGGACCACTAAGGCCTATACAAAAGCATCCAAAAACAGCATTTCATGTGACCTTTAACGGTTTGCCCCACCACCACACCCCCACACACCCCTCCTTACTGCCCTATGCCAGTTTACCACTGCTGTCCTTAGCTCTAACTCTGTGCATGTATGTGTGTGTTTTTACGTGTGTGTGTGTGTGCGTGCACATACATGTGTGTGTGTGTGCGTGCACACGTATGTGTGTGTGTGTGTGTGAACATGTGTGTGTGTGTACATGTGTGTGCGTGCACATGTATGTGTGTGAACGTGTGTGTGTGTGTGTGCGTGCACATGTGTGTGTGTGTGTGAACATGCATGTATGTGTGTGTGTGTGTGTGTGTGTGTGTACGTGTATGTATGTGTATGTGTGTGTGCGCACGGCCAGGAGGAGGACGCACTGCTGAGCGAGATGGACGTGACGGGCCAGGCGTTTGAGGACATGCAGGAGCAGAACATCCGCCTGATGCAGCAGCTGCGGGAGAAGGACGACGCCAACTTCAAGCTGATGAGCGAGAGGATCAAGTCCAACCAGATCCACAAGCTGCTCAAGGAGGAGAAGGAGGAGCTGGCCGACCAGCTGCTCACCCTCAAGACCCAGGTGGGAGAGGAGGGGAGGAGAAGAGAGGGGGGAGAGGTAGAGGGGGAGAGAGGGAGGAGAGGAGAGGGAGAAGAAGGGAGAGGAAGGGAGGAGAGGGAGAGGGGGGAGAATGGGAGGAGAGGTACAGGAGAGGGAGAAGAAGGGAGAGGAAGGGAGGACAGTTAGAGGGGGGTGGAGAGGGAGAGGTGGACAGGGGGGGAGAGAGAGAGAGGAAGGGAGGGACGAGAGGTAGGGAGAGTAAAGGTGAGAGACAGAGAGAGACAGACAGAGAGAGAGAGAGCGAGCGAGCGAGCGAGTCGTTTAAGAAGGAGTGGTCTCACAGCACCTGACCTTTGGCACCTCTCTCTCTTCATCCCCACGTTTCACCCTCGCGCTCTCCCATCTTTGAGCTCACCCCCACTTCCACCTCTCTCTCATCCTCGACGCATCATCTAATCCCCTGTCGTCTCTCCCCCTCTCCCCCCCCTCTCCCAGGTGGACGCCCAGCTGCAGGTGGTGAAGAAGCTGGAGGAGAAGGAGCGCCTCCTGCAGGGCACCATCGGCACGGCGGAGAGGGAGCTGGCTCTGAGGACCCAGGCCCTGGACATGAACAAACGCAAGGTAGCACTCCCACACACGCACAGCCGCTCAAGGAGGAAACCTTCTCTTGCGGCGCCGTGTGCACATCTCCCGTCTGACCCCGTCTCTCTCCTCTCTCCCGCGTGGCCCTCCAGGCCCAGGAGTCCCTGCTGCTGTCGGAGGAGGGCCGCGCCCAGCTGGAGCAGGTGCAGCAGAGACTCAGCACCGTCAGGGAGGAGGTGATCGAGAACAGCATCTCCAGGGAGAAGGAGTCCTTCAACTCCCGCCGCGCGCAGGTGCCACATCTGCCACATTCGCACACACACAGAGGGGAACACAGACGTTTGCTTTAAGGGTGCCGCGTTCTGGAATGTCGGTGCTTCCCCTGTACTACTGTCGCGGTGTGCGTGTGTTTCAGGAGGACATTTCGAAGCTGAGGAGGAAGATCGAGAAGGCCAAGAAGCCGGCGGAGAACGTCCGCAACGGAGACGAGATCCTGAACGAGGAGATCAACGAGTACAAGGTGTGTGTGAACAACGTGTGTGTGTGTGTCGATACATGTGTGTGTGCGTGTGTGCCCGCATGTGTGTATGTCCATACATGTAAACTCTCGATATTGGGGAAAAATGCATTGGCATCACTTGCTTATAATCCTTTTCCTAACGTTTGCATTCTTCCACACTCACACACACACACCCCCCCTCTCTGTACCAGGCTCGTCTGACCTGCCCGTGTTGCAACTCGCGGGTGAAGGACGCCGTCCTGACCAAGTGCTTCCACGTCTTCTGCTTCGAGTGCGTCAAGACGCGCTACGACACCCGGCAGAGGAAGTGCCCCAAGTGCAACGCAGCCTTCGGCGCCAACGACTTCCACCGCATCTACATAGGATAGCGTGTGGCGGGGGAGGACTGGGAGGAGTGGGGGGAGATCTGTAGTGTCCAGAAGCTTCTTTCTCCATCCGATCTCTTTGCCCCACCCCCCAACCCCACCCGCACCTTGTGACGGACACAACCCTGACGTCTCAACGGAGAGATCGCGAGGTGAAGATGGTGAATGATCGCTAGCTGGTGGTCCACTCTGTTGCCTGAGAGGAATTCAAGAAAGACTGAAGACTGTGGTAGCTCGCCCCTAACTTGGCTCCTCGATACGCGTCTCTGAGCCGGTCATCCCCTGGCCCTGTCCACAGCCTGGAGGACCGGACAGAGACTTGGAGCCTTTTCATAGTCGACCGAGTATTTCCACCCGGGACCGCTAGTTCGGTGTCTGCTGTTTTGGGAGGAAGTCAAGGGGCATAAAGCAAACCTATCAGCGCCCTGCGCTCCTTCCCTCCAACCAGAAGGAATTTTCCCGTGACACAAATATACAGACTGTTTTTTTTATGGGCTGAATTGAGCTCCTCTTTTTTGGCCTCCTTCTCCCCCCAGTGCTCCTTCTGCTCCTGGGCTGAGTTAGAGACACCTTACACCCATTAGATAGATGTCGGGGAGAGACGCGGACATGGAGAGGGATGAACAAAATCAGTAGTGAGCTCTCATCATGCTCTGTCTGTGACCTGTGTGTCTGTGGTGATGAGGATGATGACGATGATGAACAATATATCCAATTGTTGTTCACTTGTCTGTTGTTTTTCTTGTTTTTTTTTGTATTATTAAATGCTGCCTCATCCGGCCATGATGTGCTGTGCTATGGATACCTGCAACTGATGCTGTGTGAACGCTGCTCTGCAAGTCATTAAACTGCCAACAAAGTTACATAATGACTCTTCTAGGTTTTATTGAGACATTTTTTAGAATTTTGGGTGGTGTGTTCACAAACTGGTGTTGTTACTGTATTACAATGCATATTGTAGCGGGGTAGATGGGATCATGCTGGTGGGAATTTGAGGTCTATGTCTGAGACATATGGTATACTAGTCTAGGGCAGCCCAGACTACATTCTTTATGACCCCGATGACCCTGAAATGAATAAACCACAAGTCCCAGAAGGCAAATCTCTTAATGCTTCATGCATACCACCCTCCATGCCCACCCCTTTTACAACCACCCTAAAAACCGGATCACAGACCTGTTTGCCTTCAAGAAGAGAAATGCAGGAACGCTTGGGGGGAAGGAGTGCCACACAAAGTCGCCAGTGAAAAAAATATTTTTTGCTAGATCGGCCGTCGTCGCGTCGCGCTTGATGCAAACTAGGTTGGACAAAGGACTATAAAAACGGATCTAAAATTGTATCACTAAGCTAGTAGACCCGAGCACACTTGGTCAGCAAATCTACGTCAGCGCGGACTCCTTTTACGCACATTACAACAAAAAAAACAACGGTGATACTTTGCGTTGTCGCGAGTGGGGTGTTATCTGGCTGGCTGGAATTTTGAAAGACAAGGAAAGATATAATTTACGCGACTAGTTCTATTTTTAGTCAGTTTACTACCAAATATAGTCAGGGTTAGGATTCTAACGTCCTTGTCGCGCGCTGGATTGATATTTGCCACCTTGCCAAAGTTTATGCTGAGTTGATATTGAATGATTAGGCTGAATAATTGAATACCCAACTAGTCGACACTCGATGCTGATATATTAAGAGGGGAAGGTTTCATTTCCCATTGTCATAGTGCTTTGCCGAGATTTTGCTACTGTAAATCGCTTGCTTTGTCAACAGAAGCCATTTTTATTTCATTTAATGCATTATTGTATGTGTAAGTGCATTAACGTCGTCTAGACATAGATCTGTGGGGGTGGTAGCCTAATTATTTTGTAACATTGTACGAATAAAATCATCCTATCTTTTTTTAACCATGGTTTTTAACGCGAATTGTTTTAACCGTGCGGCGAACTCCTTTGTAAATGTTTTTGTATCTACGCTGGTTTTGGTGCTCGGTTTGTCTCAGCGATGTTATGGGCAGGATCAGCCGCCGTCGTCAGTAGGTCTTCGAGATATGATCTCTGGGGCTTGCGATGAGGTTCACCGATACATGGAATCCGTTGTTGGAACTACTGTGATTAAGTCAACTGTAGAGGTAAAATACCTGCATTAGAAGCATGATTCATTTCCAAATATTGCTACCATTTTCATTTCGTTTTACATAATCTAACTAATGGTCTTCAACCTAGAATATTTTAAATGGGTAATGTTTTTCTCCCAAATAATTTCTCAATTGAATAATCGACAAAACTTCACCCCTGTAGCCTTACCCGATTTTTCCTTTTCAACTATTAACTCCCCTACCTCCTCTGTTATCCCGACCCCTTTCCAATCTCACCCCCTCTTCTCCGGCCCGCTACTCGATAATCTCTTCCCCTGACCCCCCCCCCCTAGCCCCCCCCCCCCCTCTACTTTGCCCTAATTTCTTGTCTGCTTATATTCCTGCATCTCCGCCCCTACCACACTACTCTACGGCTCCCTATCCTCAGAGTGCGGTGTTGTATCTAGAGTCAGTGGTTGGTCAGGAGAACGTCTATACGATGGATCATGGTAAGAAAACACACCCGAGGTTCCAGAATCTAACCAAAACCCTGGCATGGGTTTCAAACAAAGCTTCTTTTTTGTTTGCCCTGTACATGTCACTGTACTCGGTGTGATCGTGTGCTTAACAAAATTACATCATCAGGCTGTCATAAAGTAAACATGAGGTAACAGATGAGAATTTGTGTATCTGAAGCCACAAGCTCAGTTGGTACATTGGGTGTTGGAACTCACCAGGGTGCTTTTATAGATACTATATATGTGAACCCTTTGCACACCTGCCAACAAGGACTGGCAGTTGTCAATGCCCCACTTGCTCTGGACACAGTATGCACTGTGTGTGTGTGTGTGGTAGCAACAGGTGCAGGACACTTATGCCCTACTAGCTGTCCATATCCTTGACCCTCAGCTAAGCAGCATGGGGTTGTGCCAGGATATGAGGTTTAGAGGGGCTTCTCCAGAGATAGAGTAGTGTGTGTGTGTGTGTGTGTGTGGGGGGGGGGGGGTCCCAGCTGTCACACTATTCTGTAACGTAAAAACGAACATTACACAGATGCGTGCGAGTGTTTTGGCACCAACAGTCCTTGCCTTGTGTTCAGAGGGACCATGCGCATTCCAAGTATCATAAGACAACAGTGAGCCGCAACAGGCCTCTGATGCTCCATTTTTGATACAGTGGTTTTGCTGAAGCAGCAGATTCGATGATACGGCAAGATTAAGGACTAAAGCAATCAGTGCTTAAGATAAGCTCAAATCCATAGTCACTTGATCAAATGTGAGGGGCATGACTGAATTATTGACTCAGTGACAACACCAGGCAAATATAGGGGGACCCAGTTTTGGAGACTAATAGGCGGCTTAGCTTGTGGCTGCAGCTGCTCTCATTCTAATTCAATGGTATCGCTTGACAGTGGTAGCATCTTGCCGCAGCATAGACGCTCGATTTACTCTCCATGGAGTCATTCGCCAGGCCTGGGCAACTTGGTAGGCCAGCTTCCTGTTGCGAGTGTGGAGGGAGAATCTGGGCACCCGCCATGTCTGAAATAACTGTCTTGATAGGCGAGAGACTGAATGCTGCTTCTTATCAATGCACAAATATGGAAGTGTCGAAACTGGGATTTTCATCATCACCTCTCGCTCTCTCTCTCTGTATCTCTCTCTCTCTCTGTATCTACCTCTCTCTCTGTGTCTACATCTCTCTCTCTCTGTATCCACCTCTCTCTCTCTGTATCTACCTCTCTCTCTCTCTCTCTCTCTCTCTCTCTCTCTCTCTCTCTCTCTGTATCTACCTCTCTCTCTTCCTCTCTCTGTATCTACCTCTTTCGCTCTGTCAGTTTGTAGACATGCTGATCCGGTTCTTGGCTGAGGGGTGCTGCCAGTGGCCTGAACGTCATCGCTGTTTACGTGACAGAGATCCTCAGGGTTACGGGAATTGATGGTGGGTAAAAGGACATAACTGTGTGTGTATATGATTTTATGTGCATCCATAACCTCATCCTCCACTGTTGGCATAATGTTCTTTACTGTAGACTTTAATAGCTGTTGTACCCCTCCTCCTCCTCACTCACACACACCTTTTTGCTGAGTCATTGCTCCTCTGTCTGCATTCAAATGTCACCTTTGAGGGGAGGCCCAGACAGTCTGAGATGTGCTGCTGCTCTCTCCCTGGGAGGGTTACATTAGTGGTTCTCCTCCCAAGGGACTATTTGCACACAATCCTGGTGGAACATCTTAGTTCACTAAAGCTGTTAATTGGTGGAGAATCCCAAATGTCTCACTACATAAAGAAGACGATTATCTTTTGTAATCCATTATAACATCCCTCTCTCTCTCTCTCTCTCTCTCTCCTCTCTCTCCTCTTCTCTCTCTCTCTCTCTCTCTCTCTCTCTCTCTCTCTCTCTCTCTCTCTCTCTCTCATCTCTCCTCTCTCCTCTCTCTCTCTCTCTCTCTCTCTCTCTCTCTCTCTCTCCGTCTCTCTCCCCACCGCTAGTCAACCTGCCAGTCCCTCCGTTCACCAGAGGGCGTGGCCTCTGTGGCACAGTGGGGGCTTCTGGCTCTGATTGGCTACTGGGTGCTGTCCGTGGTGCTGCGTGTGTTGGTGGGTGTGGTCAGGCGGGTGTTCTGGTTGCTGAAGACTGTGGCGGCGCTGTGGGTGTTTGGGCTCATCGTGAGCGACGGGAGCGCAGGGCCAGACGTCACAGCGGTCCGACTCACAGGCCTGGTCCTGGGATACACCCTGCTGGGTCTGGCCGGGTCGGAAAAGGCAGTGACGGTGGAGGATCGTCTCAGCAGCCTAGAGGGGCGACTGAACACCGTGGAGAAGAGGGAGGAATGATGGGGGAGGTGGTTCGGAGTGGTCAGATGGACAAGCTTGGAAAGGTGGTGGTGTTTGGTGTGGCAGCCTTGTTGATGGTCTCTTTCTGATGTCGATTTCTATGCAAAATAAAGGAACCTCTGGGATTTTTTTTTCAATTGAATTTCTTATATTTTTTTCCCCCATTTGTAATAGGCCTACTCCTGTAGATGATTATAAACTTTGTTTGTAACGATAGAATAATCCTTTGAAAAAAGATTCCATGGTCAGAATCTAGGTCAGAAAAGTTTTACAGTTGCAGAAAGCACCTCATGTAGTGGAAAAAAAAGGGCTACTCTTACACCATAAAACAAATGTTATGACACACATCATGGATATAGTTAGAAGAACCACAGTAATACTGTTTTCACAGTCAAATACACTCATTAGAGTAACCATCATTTGCCAATTCAACAACTTTGTTGAATGCTTATGTAACCAGTACATTTGCGTAAAGGTTGAGAAAGGAGCAGAGGAGCTTCAATAACCGCTGCACTCATCGCTCCTCTGGGAGCACCCACTTCACACTCCCCCTGCGGGTGTTCCTGCCCAGGCCGAAGGAGTGAGCACACTCCTGTCTCTGTCCAGCGGACAAGCCCCAAAGATGGAGGACAAGCCTGACAAGAGCAGAACCTCCATCCTGAGGGAGGAGACGGACAGGGAGACAAAGAGCTCCTGCTCCTCTTCCCCGGCTTTCAAATGCTCTGGACGAGCAACTCAGAACAGTGCAGGGGGGTGAGAATGATACAACATGAGCAACAATCTGTTTAGTTGCTTTGAGCACCTTTAGACAGTAGATCGAACCAGGAGTCACACCTGTCTCTGATTCCAGATGTGAAGGACCTTGAAGTCCATGTCAACCTGCCCTCATTGATCTCAGGCTTCACCATTGAGCTGCCCCTTCAGCCATGGTCAAGTTTCAGTTAACATTCGACTATCATTCCGTTTAAGCGTATTCATGTTTTAAGCTACAAAAAGAATACCGCTCATGGTTTTCTGTAGGTTCACACTTTTTATTGGTTGGTCTTTCCTAAAATGGTCTGAAAGTGGCCCGCTTGTCAACCTGTCCTGACCACGTGTTCACTGCAGTGAATGTCCACGATTGATTAAGATTGAAACCTCTGCAATACATTTTGTATTTTTTCATCTTTACATTGGTGCATCCATCTTCAACATTATCTTCAACATCATCAGCATAGACCACTCACCACACACCCAATGAACATAAGACGTATCTAGCTATGTTATAAATTATTTGACTAATGCTTACCGCACACAGGGCATGCGTGGTGTCCTCAGTCACCTTCATTAATCCTTCAAAACAGACCTCTTCATACCAAGAAGGCTTACAAACCTTTGAAACAATTATCAGTGTTGCAACACAGGGGCCAATTTGGCCTGCTGGAAATCCTATCCCATGATGCAGCAGCCTGAGCCAAGATGGATGGGTCATCTGGATCAGGAACAGTGGCTGGGGAGGGATCAAGAGGAGAACCATATCACCAGTAGACTGTTGTGATTAGAGGGTTTAGTATCACAAGAAAAATCTGAATTTGAATCATTATGGGCTTTATTCACCATGTAAGTTCACACAAACAAGGAATTTTCATGCATACGATAAACATATACAAATCTTGAATATAATAGTGTGAAAAAGTTGTGTTGTAATCAGAGGGTTCGGTATCACCAGTAGACTGTTGTGATCAGAGGGTTTGGTATCTTGAGTTTTACAGAGTTTAATGCCACCTATCAGCCAATCAGAAACACCAGCACTTTTGATCAAAACCTGTACGCCAGTATTAAACAAATAAATGCTCCTACTCCTCAACAACCAAATAGGAAAATAGCTAATAACTTGAATTTACTGTAATCTGATGTTGATCACAAACGGCCTACATTCAGAAATGTAAGTGAACAGCCTTCATTCAGAAATGTAAGCGAACATGAACTAGTGTGGATACCAGGGATAGGGTTGAACACAAATACTGTACATTTTATGACTAGAGGTTGCACTATTTAATTGCACTTAACGGCCGTAACAGATTACAATTATTACGAGACAATACATATATGACATCATGAGAGTACTGATCAAGCACTATATATTTTCTACATTTTCTTCTTTTTTTTTTTTTTTTACTGAAAGACAAGTGATTAGGTATTAGTGCTTAGGTTTCTTGTTTTGCTGAGTTCGACAGAGAAGTTAAGTGTGGACAACATCTTTATAGTAATATATTTAGATCAAAAACAACACACACGCACAAAGTTAGAATAGTTTCCATATGGGACATTGAGTTGTCCAATAGTATATGAGGTCAGAAAGGCATGGCAAGACAACCAGGACCGGCAGCACCAGGGCTATAAGGCAAGCAGGTAGATATAGATATATATGCAGATAGGTTCACAGAAGTGACTGCTAACTGGTGGTGGATAGTCATAGTTCAAAATATTGGATAATCCACCCGAGCAAAAATAATAGATTAAAAAAGGCACAAATTCTCAGAGAATAAATATATAAAAGTGGAAAATATAAATGTATAAAAACTGGAGATGGTGATTTGGCTTGCACATATCCTAAACTCAACAAAGTAGACCTGTAGAATCCTTAAAAAGGTGCAAAAATATGCTTAAACAATAAATTAATGATAAAATAATGAATACTTATCCATAGAATTAGGCCACATAACAGACGTGTGACTAGACAAGAACATAAATAAATGTGGTATGGTCCCACCAGATACAGTATTTTCTTTTAACGGAAGTTCAGTTTGTCAGAGATGTACACATCTGCAGAGGAGGAAGGGTCTGAGCTGGGAAAGAAGTCAGTGCGGTGGTTTAGTCTCTGAGGAAGCTTAAACTGAGTCTCGGAATCCGAAGAGAGGAAGCCGAAACCCAGAGAGAACGAAGGAGGATCCAGTCCTGTGGAGGTGGACACCTGAACAGAGAAAGATAAGAGAGGGAACATGAAACAAGGGGTCAAACTGTGTGGATGGCTTGCATAACATACATACAAGTGCATGGGGTGACTTTAGATACCTGAGTGTGGGGGTCATCCTTAAGGGTCGTCGTGTCATTGGACTGGTTTTGACACGTGCCAAAGAGAGAGAGGAGAGAGGAAAACATCCATCAGGTTTAGGTAAATAAACAAACATGAATGTTAGCGGAGTGAATAAGGCTCGATGTGCAGAAGGGGAAAGGATATTATCAGTGACCACCTACCGATGGATTGGGAGGAGGAGCAGTGGACTGGTAGGGATACGTTGGGCCAGAGGGTTCAGCGGGGGATATTGTGACGACCGGTTCACTAGCATAACTCTGAAAATATGGGGGGCTGGGGTAACTTGGGCCTGAGGGTTGACTGGTCATGTGACAGGTTTCCTGTGAAATGTACGCCAACATGAACAGGAGACAAAACCAACATGTTTAGCAAACTAGCTGAGGAACCAAATGACTGGTGCTTTGCTTTCTTCCCTTACCACTTCCCTCATTGACTAGAACACTTAACGTACGTCTTGGTGGACCACGACCTGCCCTGACCCGGAAGGAGAGGCGTTTTGTTTGGAGGCTTTCCTCTTAGGGCAGCACTTCCTCACACAACAATAGAGACCCACCAGGAAAATTACAAAAACTCCCACAAAAATATGTGTAGACATATAAATACCAGCTGAAAGACAGGGAAAGAAAAAAAATCACTTAGGGTACAATATTGTAGCTTTTTAAAATATCAAAACATCCCACCGTCAGAATGACCTAATCTCAAAAACATGGTTTTGTGTGTTGATGTAAATGGCAGGACAAAAACTACTGGTCTCTTTTACACACAGATTAATCTGTTTTGCCACTTACATTTTACCTTCAGCCAAACTACTAAAGCCAAGTTGTTGTCCTGGTCTCTGAGCTCAAACTTGCCAGAATCCTTGTTCTCTAAATCAGCAATTTTAAAAGCAAAATGTGATCTTCGACCCAGTATCCGAACCTTGTCATTGATGGGTTTGCCATACATCTCTATTCCATTTTTAATCAAAAGTATGGCCTCTGTTTCCCCTTCCGGAAAAAAGTTGAGGTCGCACTCATTAGAGTCCAGGGCGAAATTGATGAAGATATTCTCCTCACTGTCCACAGTGTGCCACTCAACATGTTCTGAGAGAGAAGAGAAACTCAGCATGAGAAAATGTTGAGTAAGAGACGATAGGATAAGAAAAACAACACACGGTATACCGAATGATGACCAACATTTACCAGACCGTAACAGTGCAATCGGTCACATACGTTTTAGGAAGTGAGAGCAATAGGGCAAAGCCTACAATCTGAGACCCTCACCTTTCACTTCCAGCTTTGTTCTGGACAGAATCCGGCCATCGCTGTTTCTGAAGGTATAGTGGCCCTGATGCTTTTGGGTGACAAACTTTACCAACCATGAGTAGCCTATAAACACCCCCATGCCCTCTATGCGAGCCTTGGTGTTTGTTTGATTCCAGAGTACCATTTGCTCAGAGGAAGAGTCTAAAGGCAGGAAGTCTAAGGTAGAAGCTTGATTGACAACAGTCTGCAAGAACCTAGAGCCGTAAGTCAATTCTACTTTGGAAGAACAAGCTGAAAAACAGAAGCAATAGGGTGAATGCGAGACTTCTTAAAAACATCCAAATTATTAATGAAGACATTTACAGCAACTGACAGCAGATGGGGTCATATTGTTGGGAAAAACCTCATTGGCTTCTCATGAACGAAACAGCTGAAGTTTTAATGTAGATGTAATAAATGCAGGTCCTCTCACCAGTAACTTCCAGTTCGAGGATATCAAATGTAACGCCATTGACATACATAATAGAGAAAATCCCATCGTCCTCTTCTGTTACATCAGGTATTCTCAAGGTCGAGAAGCTGGATTTGTAACGTGGGGCTTTTAGCTGAAGGGAATAATTACAATTATTTAAAATGTTGCATTGAGAGCACATCTTCATTCAATGTCCCATAAGCATGACAACAATATGGAAAATATAGGGAAATACATGGAATCCTAATGTTGGTTTTTCAGTAAACAGGTAGTCTTGCTTACACCAGACTTTGCAAAATGAGATAGAGATCAATGGCTTATGGAACTGGTTGTTTTCTCAGACAAAAGAATTGTCTTCCCAATGTTTCCTACTAGAGAAAGCCTGAGAGGACAAATAATCAGTTCCATTGAAATAGCTTCTAGGTAAGCCATGGATCTGCAGTGAGTAGTGTAAGATCACTGTTGATAAGTCATGCAAGTCACTAACTGAGATTTTCACAGGAAAAGGTTAAGGCACAAATGTTTTGCTGTCTCCAGACACAGCCAGGTCAGGCCTTCACAGTTTGCCATCAACAAGTTAATCCAACACTGCTCACCTCCAATTTGTCTAACACCAGTGTCTTGGGTGATCCCTGAGGGTATGATGGCTTGAAGAACAGCTTGGTAATTGTGAAATATGATTTGTATTTTGATGGAAAAACATATTCCGTGCCATAACAGACGCGGGCAGTATCCAAGAAAGCACCTGACACAGATAATACATTGTAATGCAAAAGGGGCTCAATAATTTAATTTCTTGTAGAAAAATTCCAATATGGGGATCTGTAACTGCAGCGTTGTCAGTTTAGTATCCAACTGTCAT
This sequence comes from Hypomesus transpacificus, assembly GCF_021917145.1. Taxonomy (NCBI): domain Eukaryota; kingdom Metazoa; phylum Chordata; class Actinopteri; order Osmeriformes; family Osmeridae; genus Hypomesus; species Hypomesus transpacificus. Next base: position 11,993,621 of record NC_061060.1, on the reverse strand, counting down.
ACTCACCAGCACTGCAAAATGAGACACTAAGCAGAAAGCATACCCAGACAAACATGATCCGAAACAATTACAATAGCAAACAACAAGACTAGTCTGGACGATATTCATCCAACATGGGGTGTATTAGCTAGAACTCGGATAGCTCATGCCGAACTAGGTTAGCTGCTTCTCATCCATTAGAGTTGCTCTGGACTGCGTTTCCCGATAACGATGGATCGTGGCAACGAACGAGCAAAAAACGAAACCATCGATGTTTCTTACGTGCGTTTCCCAAACATGCTCATAAGGAGTAAGCTAAACTATGCACTTTATAGAGTTACGAATTTTCGAGAGACACTTTAGCCAAGATGTGTTTGGGTACGGCCCGTAAAACTAAGATTCGTCATACGATGGAATCTACGATCCATTTAGGCTTACGACGCTTTCGGGAAACCCTTGCGCAGGCTAATGCAGTAAAGTCAGTCAGCGACATTTTTAGATTTCAAAATAAAGGTTGAACTACATCACCATGTCTCTCTCACCCCTCTTTCAAACATGTTTTAATACCCCCAACATCAATGTTATCACCATGACCTATGCTGAAATTAGTTATGTTACCTATTAATATTAGTGTAATTTCTTGACAACATTGATAGTCAAGCCATAAATGAGGAAAATTGTATTTTTATAGCAATTGGTATGAATCCATTTTTTTCTAAAGGTAATCGTTCTTTATTGTTTTGTAAAATGAGGGATTATAATCCAAGTGCTGGATGATGATTTAATGAGTCATGAAAGAAAAACTCAATTGAAGAATTGGATGATGCAATTATGCAGATGTTGAAGGTGAAGTCACCGGGTCCATACATTTACATTGTCATTTACAGTAAGTACAGGGACATTCCCTCCGAGGCAAGTAGGGTGAAGTGCCTTTCCCAAGCCACGTCATTGGACACGGCCGGGAATTGAACTGGCGAATTTCAGATTACTAGCCCGATTCCCTAACCGCTCAACCACCTGACTCCCCAGACGATTTGACTGTGTTGAAAATTTTTGGGGTGCACCTGTTTATGCCCATTGAAAATGAATACATTTTAGTACAATGCAAATACCTTAAAGAACCATGATGCATGTAGGCTACTTACTAGCATTAACATGTGTTTCATGGAGCGGAAGATATGATGACTAGTTGCCTATAAGTATTGTAATGGTGCAAAAAGTCAAACTTCAGAGGCATGTTATCAATAGTTTTTATTCAAATTAGACGGTGAGTTTTTGAAAGCCATTAGTTCGTGGTAGCCTACTTGGGTGCGCAGAGCTTGCAGCGCATTCTAAAGGAGTTGTTTTTGCATCCAACCATTGCGAAAAAAAATCCTGTTACGGTCAGGGATGTAAAAGGGTTGGCTGCAAAGGCGATTTTAGACTCTTTTTAGGGGCGCTTAAGCACACCTAAATTTAATCTCAGCACCCATAAAAATTATAACAAAAAATTACAACAATTGAATTATTATGAATGATTATAATCTTAAATACGTTTTAGTGTTCTAACATAAGAGTTTGCAAACGTGTCTGTTAGTGACTGATGACAAATAATTATAGGTTCAAAGGGCTTTAAACAGGTTTAATATCCAGTGTTGTCATGCACCTTTAAGAAGAGAAGATGTAGGTATTAATTTCATAGCAGATGTCACATTCTCATTGGGGGCTGAGCCCCCCTAATGATCTGCTCCTAGAATTGCCCCTGGTTGGCTGGTCTTCCTGACTACCAACCTCCTCGCTGGTGCTTGGGACACTTCACTCAAGATCTCTTGAGTCTCTGCCACGGACATCTTCGTAGGCTACATACTAGGTTGTCAGCGAATGAGCCGACTAGTAGTGAACTTCTTGTTGGTGAACGTCGGGAGCTGGCTCGCATATCTGATGAGCCGACTGTATTGAAAAAAATATATAGCCCATCAGGGGCAGTTTTACACGGGGGCCTACAGTGGCCAGTGTCCCTGTAAATATGTCCCTGCCCCCCCTGAGCTGCCTGAAGAAAAAAAAAACGTTTACACGTATTTCTACTTCTGGTAGTCATCATGAAACGAGGAAAGGACATTGCAGCCTTTTTTTCAAGGTATTGAGCTGAGGAGCTGGAAAAGGGAGAGCCAGAGCCGTATGTCTTTAATGTAAAGCTAAATTAAAGTATTTGATGTTTAAATATCATCTGTTTCTTTTACAGATGCCAGTTGGCCAGCCTTGTTGTCTGCTATTTTTGTTGGGTTTTGACCATCGTTTGCTGTGGTGTTTTCATATTGGTTGCTGTGGTATTTTTATATTGTTTGCTGTGATTGTGTGCATGGTATTGTGTGTGTGTGCTGTTCGACAACAAGGACGGGGGGAGGGAACTCCCCAGCTGACAGAGAAGCAGCCCATCACCCCTAAACGACTCAACTGATTGGTTGGCCAATGAGAGGAACTCCTACAAAAAGGAATGGGGACTGAACATAAGGAGGATTCTACGGGGACACACGCAAGAGTACAGAGAAGCGACGATCAAAATTCCGCTGCTCCCATTTCAGACTCCGGAGGCACAACCACGGCTCGTCCGCTGAACGTAAAGGTAATTACCTGAATCTCTCCTACACAATTGCTTGTCACCGTCCGAATCAAGAGTAGCCAATTATTCTCGTTGTCCAGGCAGGTTCGCCCTACGCACTGCAAGCGGTGGTCCAAGGGAAGAAAGGAACGGTACTGCTTGGAGCCGACAGCGTTCCTAGACCGGAGTGGACATATGCCAAAGTAGCTGTAGGCTTTGAGTTATTTTCTGGTTTTAAAGGACAGAGACATTCTGCTTTTAGTGTTGGATATTTTATCCTTGCTTATATTATTAAAACCTATTTTCTGCATCTGTCTCTCGGCTGTGTGACTGTAGCCCAAGGATCACACCTGCTTTTTAATCGTGACACTAGTGTGACATTTCCGTTTTTTTATGTGCCTCTCTGATTAAACACTGGCCCCCCCTTGGCCCCCCCAGTAAAATTTGTCTAGAATCGCCACTGTAGCCTATAGAAATTAAATTATGTAATAATGAATGATTTTAATTGTATTTAAAATAATTGACTAATTCAAAAAACAACAACAAAATAATTATATAAGCCTAAAGGTGCACACACACATTCGATTATCTGATCAGCCTCACATTCTGTTCCTGTCAATCATACACGTGGTGTCAACCAATTCTACTGCGTGAGGGAGGGCCGAGCCAACTCAAACACACACAGTCAGACAAGTGGTCGAAAGTCGGTATTTTCAACTTTGTTTTTACTGAAAAACATCAGTGATAGGTATTAGCGCTTAGTTTTCTTGTTTTTCTGAGGAAGACAGAGAAGCTAAGTCCTCGTTATAATAATATCAACACACACAGTAAAAAACAACACACAAAGTTTGATAAGTTTCCATATGGGACATTGAGTTGTCCAATAGTATATGAGGTCAGAAAGGCCTGGCAAGACAACCAGGACCGGCAGCACCAGGGCTATAAGGCAAGCAGGTAGATTTCCCAAACATGTAGTGGTGAAAGGATGTTCAGTACACAGGGCATCACAGAAAGTACAGTTAGGTTCACAGAAGTGACTGCTAACTAGTGTGAATAGTCACAGTACAAACTATTGGATTATCCACCCAAGCACAAAAAAATTATAAAAAGGCACAAATTCTCAGAGAATAAAAATATAAAAGTGGAAAATATAAATGTATCAAAACTGGAGATGGTGATTTGGCTTGCACTTATCCTCAACTCAACACAGTAGAATCCTTGAAGGTGCCCACATATGCTTAAACAATAAATGAATGATAAAATAATGAATACTTATCCATAGAATTAGGCCACATAACAGACGTGTGACTAGACAAGAACATAACTAAATGTGGTATGGTCCCACCAAATCCAGTATTTTCTTTTACAGGAAATTCAATTTGTCAGAGTTGTAGACATCTGCAGAGGGGGAAGGGTCTGAGCTGGGAAAGAAGTCAGTGCGGTGGTTTAGTCTCTGAGGAAGCTTGAACTGAGTCTCAGAATCCGAAGAGAGGAAGTCGAAACCCAGAGAGAACGAAGGAGGATCCAGTCCTGTGGAGGTGGACACCTGAACAGAGAAAGATAAGAGAGGGAACATGAAACAAGGGGTCAAACTGTGTGGATGGCTTGCATAACATACATACAAGTGCATGGGGTGACTTTAGATACCTGAGTGTGGGGGTCATCCTTAAGGGTCGTCGTGTCATTGGACTGGTTTTGACACGTGCCAAAGAGAGAGAGGAGAGAGGAAAACATCCATCAGGTTTAGGTAAATAAACAAACATGAATGTTCGTGGAGTGAATAAGGCTCGATGTGCAGAAGGGGAAAGGATATTATCAGTGACCACCTACCGATGGATTGGGGGGAGCAGCAGTGGACTGGTAGGGATACGTTGGGCCAGAGGGTGCAGCGGGGGATATTGTGACGACCGGTTCACTAGCATAACTCTGAAAATATGGGGGGCTGGGGTAACTTGGGCCTGAGGGTTGACTGGTCATGTGACAGGTTTCCTGTGAAATGTACGCCAACATGAACAGGAGACAAAACCAACATGTTTAGCAAACTAGCTCTGGAACCAAATGACTGGTGCTTTGCCTTCTTCCCTTACCACTTCCCTTATTGACTAGAACACTTGACTTACGTCATCTTGGTGGACCACGACCTGCCCTGACCCGGAAGCAGAGGCGTTTTGTTTGGAGGCGTTCCTCTTACAGCAGCACTTCCTCACACAACAACAGATACCCACCAGGAAAACGACTGAAACTCCCACAGAAATGTAAGTCTCCACAGAAATAAGAGCTGAAAGACAAGGAAAGAAAAAATCACTTAGTGTACACTATTGTACCTTAAAATATCAAAACATCCCACCGTCAGAATGACCTCATCTAAAAAACATGGTTTTGTGTGTGGATGTAAATGACAGGACAAAAACTGCTGGTATCTTTTACACAACATGTGAATCTGTTTTGCCACTTACGTTTTACGTTCAGCCAAACTACTAATGCCAAGTTGTTGTCCTGGTCTCTGAGCTCAAACTTGCCAGAGTCCTGGTTCTCTAAATTTAACATCTGGAAACGAAAACCTCTCTCCCACATCTCAAGCCTATTTCTCTTCCCTTTCTAATCAGAAGTGTGGCCTCTGGGTCCCCTTCCTGAAAATAGTTGAGGTTGAACTGGGTGGAGTCCAGGAAGATATAGATGTTGAGTGTCTCACCACGTTCCAGAGTGTACCACTCAACCTGTTCTGAGAGAAAATAGAAACAAGAGAAAATGTTGAGTAAGAGACGATAGGATAAGAAAAACAACACACGGTATACCGAATGATGACCAACATTTACCAGACCGTAACAGTGGATACGGTCACATACCTTTTAGGAAGTGAGAGCAATAGGGCAAAGCCTACAATCTGAGACCCTCAACTTTCACTTCAAGCTTTCTTCTGGACAGAAACTGCCCATTGCCGTTTCTGAAGGTATAGTGGCCCTAATGCTTTTGGGTGGCACGTAATACCACCCATGAGTGGCTTTTCATCATCCCCATGCCCTCCATGCCAGCCTGGCTGTCTGTCTGATTCCAGAGTACCACTGGCTCAGAGGAAGAGTCTAAAGGCAGGAAGTCTAAGGTAGCTGGATTGTCAACTGTGTCAAAATGCCAGGTAGTTCTGTAACCAACTTCATCTTTGGAAAAACAAGCTGAAAAACAGAGGACGCTATAAGGGTTGGAACCTTAACATAATGTTGGGAAGAACCTCATTGGCTTCCCATGAACGAAACAGCTGAAGTTTCAATGTGGATGTAATAAATGCAGCTCCTCTCACCAGTAACTTCCAGTCTGAGGAGATCAAATGTAATGCCATCGTCATACATAACAGAGAAAATCCCATTGTCCTCTTCTGTTACATATGGTATTCTCAAGGTCGAGAAGGTGGATTTGTAACGTGGGTCTTTTAGCTAGTGGGAATAATTACAATTATTTAAAATGTTGCATTGAGAGCACATCTTCATACAATGTCCCAGAAGCAAAACAACGATAAGAAAAATATAGGGAAATAAATGGAATCATAATGTTGCTTTTCCAGTAAACAGGTAGTTTTGCTTACACCAGACTTAGAGATCAGTAAGTAAGTAAGTAAGACTTTATTTATAATGCACATTTCATACAAGAACTGCAGCTCAAGGTGGTTCATAGAACTGGCTGCTATCTCAGATTAAATGTAAGATGATTTTCCAGTCAGAAGAGAAGTCAAGGACAGCAGCACAATAAAAAAAGAGTTGACTTTGTTTATTAGTCGAGCTGCTTGGACCACCTCACCACGTCAGGCAGAGTGGTCGGCATGAGTGATATCATAGATGGCCGTACAGTACAGATATAATAACCACCAAAACATGCCCTTAAACAGTACACATTCTCTGACTGTATGTCCAGGGGAAACGGCACCCAGGTCATTCGATTATAACTAAGTTTGGAGACCATCAGCTGCTTCTCCTCTCCTCCAAGGACTGCACACTGCACATTCCTAAATCTACATGTGCACTTCTAGGGGCCCAAAGATTGACCTCTTGACCTCATAAGTCATGCAAGTCACTTACTGAGTAACTGGGATTTTCACAAGAAAAGGTTGTGAAAACAAAGGTTGTGCCCCGGACCAGGCTAGTTTCGAAGCATAAGTTACCGTAGTAACTGAGTTCGACCTACGTTAAGCTAGCTTCATGGAACGGAATTAACTACAAATGAGTCCAACTAACTAACATAAATCTGGTTTATTTGGTAAATTCGCTTTATGGAACAGGCCTCAGGTCAGGCCTTCACACAGTTTGCCATCAATAAGTTAATTTCAAACACTGCTCACCTCCAATTTGTCTAACACCAGTATCTTGGGTGATCCCTCGGGGTATGTTGGCTTGAAGAACAGTTTGGAAACTAATAAATGGTATTCGTAATTTGATGGGATAACATATTCCGCACCATAACAGACAGTCTCCAAGACAGCCTCCAAGACAGCACCTGATATAGATAAGAAATTGTAATGCAAAAGGGGCTCAATAATTTCATTTCCTGTTGAAAGATTTCAATATGGGGAGCTAGCTAGAGTAAGCGGCCCCATTATCGTCTATCCAAACTCACCAACGTTCCAGACCCCAGTATCGTTCACAACCGTTTCTTCCGTTAATTTCTTAAAGAAGATATACTGCAGGCTGCAGCAACGACATAAAGTAACTCATCGATATGTACACATCTTATATTGCTGCACAACAAGTGACAGCTTCTTACTTTGAGATTTGAGTATGTAAATACGCTCTAAAACCATACGTGTAGCAGCTGTCTTCCTCAGCGTCAAACTTGACATTTCTCCATAAAGTGGTTGGGTGGACGATACTGTAATGGGGCCCCCTGGCTACGGTAACTCAGAACCATTGAAAAAGATTCTTTTTCTATGGCTCTGCGGTAACTGCTAAATTCAGGAAAATTAGCTCTACATTTGTAAGCATATCCTTATTGGATTTTAAAACCGGAATTTTATATTATAGGTGTGTATCTATATATTAAAGTGCAATGCTGTGACTGACATCACGTTTTTAAATTTGTATTATATCGACATTTTGGTAACATTTCTAACGAGCGTCGAGAGCTACTAGTACAGTAGGTGGACGATAAAGGGACCCATTAGTACTGTACTAGTGCTAACTTTCATACTCACCAGCACAGCAACATGAGACACTAAGCAGAAAGCATACCGAGACAAACATGATCTACGAGGCTAGAAACAATTACATTACCAAACAACAAGACTACTCTGGGACGATATTTATCCAACGTGGGGTCGAACTCTGGTAGTTCAGGCTGATCTAAAGTTAGCTGCTTCTCATATACACCCATACACCGAGTTTCTCAGGCTGGTACAGTGAATTCAGCGCCATTTCAGATTTCAAAATAAAGGTCGAATTACATCACCATGACCTTGTATTTTTCAAACATGTTTTACTTCCACAAACATAAATGTTGTCACCATGACCTATGCTGGAATTTGTTATGTTTTTTATATAAGTAGAATTTCTTCCAAAATTGGAACTTATAGACAAGGAAAATATGTCGTGCGTGATGATCTGGTGGCATTATTTTTTCAATTGAAACTAATTTATTCTGTGGACTGCAGTAAAAAAAAAAAAAACTTTTGTTTTAAAAGTTTTCAAAGCTGTTGACGCTGTTTTCGCTGGCTTCAGTGTAGGCAACTGTCCGGAATGGGGCGTGCCTCTTCGTTTTCAGGTTCTGTGGGTTGGTGGAAATGGGCAGTGCCTGCGCAGAGAAATACATCACAGCCTGCATGCCCATGCGCACTGTTGGCCACTGGCTAGGATTACACTATACCCAAAGATAATTTGATGACAAATGTCCAATAAACAGTATTGACCTATGGTATTGGATAATGTCCCACTAATGAACATATTTTTGCAGTCACGCGCTGGTAAGTATGCTATCTTATTACAATTATGTTTAACGAATTGTCAAGTACCGTTTTGGTGATATTCGATTAATTTAGTCTTCGATTGTGTTAGCTTCGGTACAGTATATTTGCCTATTTGGATGAGGTACTTTGACATACCATTGCAATTATGGTAATGCCGAGAAATAGTCTAGCAGCACCCCCTTGTGTAGTTGATTAATTGACCATGTGCCGTGTTTGCTGGCTTGGTGGTAGTGGAGACTGGGGATGCATAATAATAATACATGGACTACTGTTAGTGTCCTTACAGTATGCATAGGCCTACTACCTTAGTTTTTGTGGAATAAGTCATATATATGATATAACAACTATGTCCGTTGTTGACATTGCTCCTACAGAACATGCTGCTGTTTATCCTGTTGAGTACTCTCTTCAATATTCCTCTTTCCAAGAGTGAGTTCCACTTTTGCTACAACGCTTTTGCAACGTTTGTTACCATACCACCAAGTTCCTTCCACATCATTTCATAAGAATGCCCTCTCTTTTTCTCTTGCCCCTTAAAGTGTGACGTAAATGTGTTCTTCCACTATAAAGCTTTTTGATCCCAATGATGTCTTCATCTCTCTTACTTTTCCCCAGCTGAGAATGAAGACTTCCAGAGAGTGTGTGCTGGCCGGCATTTCCGTTTGCCTGTCTACTCTGCTTCAAGAATAGTGACTTTTACTCCCAATTACCCCCCAGGACCAAGAAGGGTGCTACTGGATAAAAACGATGTGAGTGTAATGTACGTGTGATGTGTGTGTGTGGTGGTGACAAGTCTGCAGTCCGCATCTCTGCTACACTTTTATAGGTGAAGGACCCACGGTTCGAATGGACCAGAGACCGGACGTTACTACTGAAAGAAGTCACACACAGTGACCAGGGGCTCTACTCGATCAAACTTCCTTCTGGGTTCACTTATGAGACTGTACGTCTCACAGTCTCAGGTATAACCTTTTACATCTGGGTACATTGCCTCTTTTCAGGGATAAAAGTGGAATTTGATCTAATGTATTGTGCTGCATGTGTAACGGGTGTGAATCCGTGAAACTCAGTCCTCAAGTATATAAGGGGCCACCCGCGTCGACGAAGAGCTAGCTTTTCGTTAGCGTAGCTGGTAGTGGTCGCGCTTGGCAAGTCAGAGGTGGTGTGTTTGAGCCCAGCGAGTAGCCAACGTCGGCCCTGTTACACATGCTTAGATATTCGATCCTTCTTCAAAGCTTTTCGGTTTCACACACTCTCTCTACTTCTCTGTCTCTTTTGCTCAACTGCTCCTCCCCCTCCCTTCATCCACCTTTCTTAGACTGTATAAAAAGCGTCAGACGGGGATATGGGGAGACCTTCAAGTCCAGCATCCCAAAAGAGGGCTCCCTCCTGGAGTTCTTACCTCGCGGCTCCCCTCCAGAGTCCCCGCCGGTGGTCCTGTGGAACCAGTCAGACCCTGAGAGTGCTGTAGGAAGCCGGGGTCGAGTCCAGCAGGACGGGAGGGTCTGGGTGGCGGAGATGGTAACACAGGCTGACCAGGGAAACTACACCGTCCGCGACGACAACGGGAAGGTCCTCTCTCGGAGCACCCTCGCCGTCCATGGTGAGCACCGGAATGGAGGGATGAGAAAGAGATGGAGGGCCATGGAAGATGCCAAACGGGCCAGTCAAAATGCCAAACTGAAGCTTTTGGTCCTATTTGTAACACGTGTGCCTATCTATTCTTTTTCTTTCATCCTGAACCTCCCCTCCTGTCCTTGTTCTCCCTATTTCTTTCTTCTTCATTTCCGCCTCCATTCCATCTTTTCATTTTCTCTCACCCCTCAACACCTCCTCTCGGTTGGGTTGCAGGACATACCTTTAATGTTACCCACTTCCCCAAGGAGTCTCTAAACATCCCCCTCTTTCTGCCCCTCCCCCATGCCCACCTCATTTTCACCCCCACCCCGCACCATGGCGACTCTCCCGTCTCCACCTTTGACCTTTACCCTCCCCGCGGCCCCATGCAGCTGATGCGTGACGGGCAGATAGTGGAGCAAGACGCCCGCTACCGGAGCCTGATCTCTGTCAACAGGAACGGAGGGGTAGACGAGGTGGTCATCTCCAGGCTGAGTGCAAGGCACGATGGGTTGTATGAGATCCGAGATAGGGAGGGGAATCTGGTTTCTTCTACCGCCCTCCATGTGATTGGTGAGTGTCGGGGAGTGTGTATCTCTGGTTCTAAAACTAGGACCGACTTTGACTTTTCTTTCTCATAAGACTTGGAAAAAGCCAAACCTCTTCAGGGGTCTCAACTATTGCTCTTGTGTTCCACAACTGTCTCCAGAGAAGATGGCCAGGTGGAGAGCGGTCCTGAAGTCCATAACGGTGCCTTCCGGACTGTTTGTGACCCTGGCTGGTTTCATCCTTTTCATGAAACGTTTTCCAAACTGTGGCGTTGCCCAGATCCTTAGCGGTCTGAGGGCTCACCACCCCCAGGCTACCAACCCACCTCGTATCAACGTGCAGGTGAGCAGAGGAGGCTTGCAGTGTTGCATTAAAGGTTACGGATGAGGGCATTCCACTCTCATCACCTTTACCCTTCTGCACAGTGGAGAGTAGGTCTTTTGGAGTTTACATTTGGAAGCGGTTATGATAAGGTTTGTCTTGGTTTTGTCTTCAGGACTTCAGCCCTCCCAGTCCCCAGCACTCTGGCGTAAATAACCAGCCTGAACTTCCCATGACCCCTACAAAATGGAGCTCCAGTCCTGTTCGTTCGGTAGGATCACTGGATGTCAATGCAGTCGGTCTTGTACTCATCTTTGTTTTACAGTGGATGTATCTGTTTGTGTAGGGCTACACCCCAGTTTTGGACAGAGAGCCCAGGCTGTCCCCGGGGCTTCTTAGAACAGACAGAAAGAAAGATGAGACCTCTACCAGCAACATGCTGAGTGCTGAGGTACTGCGAGCGTGTGTGTGCGCGTGTCTGTTTGCCCGCATATCGATTCTCCTAACGTTATCACACCAAGAGAAAACCATCCTCAGTGTGCCATCCATCCTGTCATTCCCACCTTCTTCTCCCCTCAGGACCCAAACAGCAGGCAGAGGAGGACCTCCATCTCTGTCCCGGGGGCGTCCGACTGCCTCCGCCCGTCCGGAGAGTGCGCTCAGTTCCACATCAAGAAGGAGGGGGCTAAGGAGAGATTCTTCTTTTCCACTCTTCCGCTGGACACCGATACTTCAGGAACCTGCAGCGTTTACACCTCAGACAAGCTCAACTTCTTCTAGACACAGGAGTGGAGCAGGAAGAGGCGAGGAGGAGTCATAAGGACAAATGTACAGAGATGCAGGATCTCTATCATACACGGTGAATGAAATGGTAGTAATATGCTTTCCTCACGACAGTGCCTTCGGCTTCAGGACCTTCCCAGGGCTGGGCTGGTTTTAGAGTTGCACAATGTGATGCAGCGCTGGGACTTTTAACATTGTTTTTCCCCCTTATTCTTTTACTGACAAGAATTGTTTTTTATGTGTTTTTTATTTTACATATTTGTATAATGCCTCATTCACATGCAGACCTAGGTTGATCATGATGCTTCTCAGCCCAGGCCCAGCTGCCTCCTACCTCAAGACCCTCAGGAACAACCTTACATGTACGCTAGCTGTACATTTGCCGTCGATGTGCGTCATATTGTAGATTAGGGCCTGCTTTAATCTAGCGTCTTCGAGTAGAAAAACACTGATCCAGGACCAGTTGTGCCTTTTGTATGAGATCATGTGGACAGGCTGGATCCTGACCCTGGATCAGCATTATGCTAAATATGGGTCCAGGGCTGCCCTATCCTGTTCTTGGAGAACAGCATCTCTCCAACACAAGTAGTTACTACTCCTGATTTGATCAGCTGGTATATTTAGAGTTTAGTGTGCTAGTAAAGGGTTGGAGAGAATCTTCTGGATAGTAGGTGTCCAAGAACAGGACTGGGCAACATTGCTGTAGATTTTTAAGAATTACAGTTAGTTAGTATGTAAAACGTAGGTGCATGGTAAGGAACTTAAGTTCCTTAAACATAAGTTATTAAACATTGCTAAGAAGACAGTGATACAATATTTACATACATATACTTTGTATACTGCCACCTGCATGCATTTGCAACTTCTGATCAAGAAGTGAATTAGTGAATAAAATAACACAATCAGAAATATTTTTGGGGTAAACATTTTCGGAAACATTAATGCCCGTTTTTGCGCATTAACACTTAACATACAGTTATAGAAAGCTAAACTGGCAGATTAAGAAGAGCAAGTATACACATATAGTATATATACAGATATATATCAGATAGTCTGAAAATAAGTTGATTGTTTACTGTTGTCTTACTCTTAACAGTGTCCCTGTTTACTGTGTTAAACTGAGATATATTTTCTGACTGTTCTTGTTTTGTGACATAGCATTAATGTGACTGAACAATGATACGAGATTATAACAAGAAAAACTACTGAATTTAGAGTGCCTGCTGTGTGCTGGTCTTCCTTGACATGCAGTAGTCCCTGCATTATGAGGCCTTCCTTACACCGATCAGAACTTTCTTGCAATCAGACTACCATTTATTAAACAGTAGGGGGCAGTATCGTGTTTGGGTCTGTAACACTGGAGGACCCATAGTATCCCAAAATGCATTGGTGTTTGTAGCGGCAATGTAAGAACAGCGTGCTACTTGTAACTCGAACAAAAACATAAATAAAGTACTTCTAATATCATTATAGGCTGGAAAGCAAAATATTCCAAGAGTTCTCTGCTGCAAAGGACAGACGTGTACTTTAGAGATGTCTTTGGTTTGTGCAAGTAAGTTCATATTGATTTCGGCTATTTCTGCTTGGCTACAAAGCTAGTTTTCATACCCACATTTCAATGACGCTACGTTGGATAGCTAAATTGTACTTTTTATTTCCAGGGCAGTTCGATGTATTTTACGTTTGCCGGATATCGTGATGATTTACTTTTGATGAATATATTCCTAAACGTAGTTTATCGTATTTTAGTAGCATGTTGGCTAACTAACAAAGCTAACCGTTTGCTGTATTGTAACGCTTTCTTTCCCTCAGTTTCCAATGAGGTCCCGGAACATCCTTGTGTGTCCCCGGTCTCGAACCAAGTCTTCGAGCGCCGACTCATCGAGAAATACATAGTGGAGAATGGAACGGATCCTATGAACGGCCAACCCCTGTCAGAGGAGCAACTTATAGATATAAAAGGTAAACAGACGGCACGAGGTGGATATCCACATCACGGCGTACTCTAGATGTGTACATTCAAGTAAATGGAGGATCGTGTGTTCTGGGAAAGTGTGGTTGCAATGTAGGGTTAGAAATGTTTGTGCACACTTTTGATCAGTATTGTGTGTATTTCAGTGTCCCACCCAATCCGACCAAAGGCTCCGTCCGCCACCAGCATACCTGCCATCCTCAAGTCCCTGCAAGATGAGTGGGTGAGTTCCTAATTCAGCTCATCGGAGACCCTCTCAGTTCCCACAACAAGCCCTGCACAAAAGCGACACATCCATCCCACGCCCCCCCCCCCCCCCCCCTCTATTTCTGCCACTCCCGCCTCCCTACCGATCTCATATCCTCCGATCGTTCCCTCCTTCCGCGCGGGCCTCATTCCCTCCCTCCCCTCTCCCCCGTCCCCTCACCGCAGGACGCGGTGATGCTCCACAGCTTCACCCTGCGGCAGCAGCTGCAGACCACGCGGCAGGAGCTCAGCCACGCCCTGTACCAGCACGACGCCGCCTGCAGGGTCATCGCCCGCCTCACCAAGGAGGTCACCGCCGCCAGGGAGGGTAAGCGAGACCATCGCCTCGGTGGACTCCATGAACCGTTGGCTTTTTGTTGATTGACAGTGAGACACAGGACCAATTGGGAGGGGGGGGGGGGGTGTCGTGGGTCAGGGAGAATGTTTAACGTTTCGTCCTCTTCCGTACGCAGCCCTCGCCACACTGAAGCCCCAGGCCGGGTTGATTACCCCCCAGGCTCTCCCTGCCTCTCAGCCGTCTGTGGTGAGTGACGCACACTTGGGCCGCAGTTGGATTCTGCCCATCTCTTGTGTTCTTGTTCTTACCGTCTCCTGCCTTCATTTTCAGGGAGCCGGTGGAGAGCCCATGGAGACTAATGAACTGGTTGGAATGACCCCGGAGATCATCCAGAAGGTAAGACTGTACTCTGGCTTCCCTCTCTCTCTGATGTCACACATCTGCAACCATCTTCAGTTGAAAGTGGACTGATGTTCAAGTGTGTCCTAATTTCTTGTCTTTGTTTTTGTATCTTCTCAGCTCCAAGACAAGGCCACCGTCCTGACCACAGAGAGAAAGAAGGTAGCGTCATCATAACACTATTCACGCAGACACACCCTGAACCTTTCGGCCTCCTCACCTTTTGTCCCTCCCCTTTTTCTCCTTCCAGAGAGGAAAGACGGTGCCCGAGGAGCTGGTTAGGGCTGAGGACCTGAGCAAATATCGCCAGGTGGCTTCCCATGCTGTAAGTATCCGACCACTTAGAACTTGTTTGGCGCTAAAAAGGCCTTCTGCTCATTTGACCTACCTTGGTCTTGATGAGATTGCATTGTCTTGACCGTGTAATAACATGGTCTAACCAAGATTGTGTAGCTGGCCAATGTGATGTCCTACCTGTGCTGAGGTGTGAGTGTGTGTGTGTTTTCATCTCCCAGGGCCTTCACAGTGCCAGTGTCCCTGGGATCCTGTCTCTCGACCTCTGTCCCTCAAACACCAACAAAGTCCTCACCGGTACGCCTCTCTCCCTTTCCCTCTTCACCTCTACTTTTTTCCAATGACTCTCCTTTGTGACTGTCCCATCTGCTAATATTAAAGACTAGTTGTTGTTGTTGGTCCCATGCTCTTTCCTCTACCTGCGCACCGCCAGGCGGGGCTGACAAGAACGTGGTGGTGTTCGATAAGACCGAGGAGCAGATCGTGGCCACCCTCAAGGGTCACACCAAGAAGGTCACCTCTGTCATCTACCATCCCTCCCAGGTAGGAAGCGTCCGTCAGCCCAAACCTCGCACCTCGAAACGACATCTCGCCGTGGTGCACCGCTGGAGCACTTCTCCGATCATCTTGCCATGCATGGGGTTATGCTTTTAACACATTCTCGCGCTCGCTCTCTCTCTCTCTGGCAGTCTGTGGTGTTCTCTGCCTCTCCCGACAGCACCATCCGTGTGTGGTCCGTCGCCGGGGGCAACTGCGTCCAGGTGGTGCGAGCTCACGACGCGGCCGTGACCGGTCTGTCTCTCCACGCCACCGGAGACTACCTGCTCAGCTCCTCCGAGGATCAGGTATGCCTGCCACACTATCAGACGACACAAAGCCCTGTTGCCACCCCATTCAACGTATACTTTTAATGTATATTTAGTATTGATTTAGGATCAATTTAGGATTGTTTTGTTTTAATGTGTTTCAGTACTGGGCTTTCTCTGATATCCAAACTGGGAGGGTGCTCACTAAAGTGACCGATGAGAGCGCTGGCTGTGGTGAGTTTGTGTACTTGTCTTGACCCCCCCCCCCCCCCCCCCCCCCCCCCACCACCAAAAAACAAAACGTCAAAACATTTAATTTTCTGTTGTTTAATGGCCTCACCCCTATATACCTGTGTCTCATCTATTCACGTCCCCAGCTCTGACATGCGCCCAGTTCCACCCTGACGGCCTGATCTTCGGGACGGGCACGGCCGACTCCCAGATCAAGATCTGGGACCTGAAGGAGCGCACCAACGTGGCCAACTTCCCCGGCCACTCCGGCCCCGTCACCTCCATCGCCTTCTCCGAGAACGGCTACTACCTGGCCACGGGTGGGTCCCCCGAGCCCAAACGTCCTGCTGTTTGTCATGCCCTGTCGTTTGGTGTTTGGCAATGTGACAAACATGAAGAGTTTGGGCCCCCCGTCCCCTGACCTCTGACCTTGTGTCTGCAGGTGCTCAGGACAGCTCGGTGAAGCTGTGGGATCTGAGGAAACTGAAGAACTTCAAAACCCTCGCTCTTGACAACAACTACGAGGTTCGATTCAGCACACCCGGCCATTCTGTAGCCTCCTGGGCTGGTGCTCTTCACTGCCATAGAATATACTCTTGATATCAGATATATGCGAAAGGGATTGCTTTGAAGGAGAAAGTATATTTTTTTGTCTTGAGGGGGAAATGATGTAGGCCAACGCTTTTTGTTGTGCCTCATTCTGTGTGTTTTGCGTTTTTAGGTGAAGTCGCTGGTCTTTGACCAGAGCGGGACCTACCTTGCTGTGGGTGGATCCGACATCAGGATCTATATCTGCAAACAGTGGTCTGAGGTCCTCAACTTCTCTGGTAAGCAAAATACACATTCAGCCTTTGTCACATACCTTGGGAGTTATTGTTAACCAGTCATGATAGAAATCATCTATGTTTGTCAAGTAATATAAATTCCTAATTTTACACCTAATGTTATTATCTTTCTCTTTTTTCTAGACCATTCCGGACTGGTAACTGGGGTGGCGTTTGGGGACAACGCTCAGTTCCTAACCTCTGCTGGAATGGACAGAAGTCTAAAGTTCTATAGTCTGTAGACAGACAAGGGGAAAAAGAGAGGGGATGGGAGGGGAAGTTGAGAGAGAGGGAGGTAGTGAATACTTTGGTTTGCATTTTCAGAAGACAAGTGGGGGGGAAGACTTTTGAGAATAATCTTATGGTCTCACAAGCTGTCACTGTGTAAGACCAAATACACTCGTTTGAACCCCTTTGTGTTTAGGTAAAAGACAAGGTGATGGGATATGGATTTGAGTCCTAAAGTTGTTTTTCTGTATTATAAAAAAAAAAAAAACAAGATGCCGATATTTCAACCAATAATCTGTGAACTAAGCATTTGCCGACTGTCTGTTTACGTGCTCCAATTTTCCTGTATTGTGAAATTCCTGACTGTAATGCCCATGAATTAAATAGGACATATGAAATAAACATACCTGTAGCCTCTGCAGGGTTAAATGTTTAGCTCAATAAATGTGTGCCGCTAGAGGTCGAATAATTAATGGTGCAGTTCAGCAAGAGAACTTGTGTGGGTAGTTGTGAGCAGTGAGTGTAATAGGAAGAAGGACAATGTGGTCCCATGACCTGATGCTTTTTCCCTTGTTTTAGATTTTGTCCTGTAGCCTTAATCACATTTTTATATTTCTCCCATTGCAGCAGTGTCTTCATATCTATTTACGTTTTGAACCCACCCAATAAATAATCTTTTCGTATGAACTTTTGTAGTTTGCGTCATCAGTGGAATGTTGTGTATGGCTTTCTTCCCCAGCAGATACCAGAATGACTAGGTTGAAACACAAGCTGATACAACTAAAACTAGAATGCAGCAACATCGACATTTTAAAATTTGTAATGCATCTCCGGATAATGTTTAGAACTTCAAAGTTGACACAGCCAAATGACTCAGTATCACGTGAGAGGCTGAAGTAACGTGACTTCTCAAATGAACAGACTGGGAATGCAGTACTAGTCCCAGATCGGTTCCTTCCCTCGGTTAAAAACAGTATTTTTCGTCGTTCCAAGTAAACGACTCGAATTGCAACTGATCGGTGTGGTCGACTACAACCGAGGAGCTAAGTTAAAAGAAACCAGGTAAACTTCAAAATGCTTTGTCATAGCCTAGCTTGTAACGCCACTTTTCAAAACAAGTGACATTGCTGTACTGTTTCGTGGTCTGTCTTTGTGGTTGTTGCAAATTGTTCGGGGGATTCTACTTGTAATTCTTAGTAGGCTACACTTAGCCTACGTCTTATTACTTATTTGTAAATACTTTCTCGGCTATGAGACGTAAATGGAACTGTAGCAAACACACTTGGCTAAATACTGTACTTTTCTGTTATTTATGATGAAGCAAAACTGAAACCTTTTTTCGCTCAAAATGTTTGTCGCTGGCAGATTTTGTTCAGTGTCTTATTTGGGTGTCTTTGAAATACTGCATTATGGTACTTCTCGGCAGTTAAGGCACATTTTGAGACTCAAAGTATCCAAAGTTGTCAGTAACTTCAGATAGATTGTTTTGCAATAGTGGAAATTACACTTGTTGCCTACTGTAGGCGATGTGATCTTTATCAGAGGGACAATAGAGAACCTTCACTTCCCCTTTTCCCAACTGTCATCAATCACCCGTCTTTCCAGCCTAGTTGTAGTCAGATAACAGTTTTAGATTTAGTCCTTAATGCTCTTTTAAATCCATTTCAAATAGCCTAGCTATCTATGTCTACATCTGACATGTTCTGCATGTATCTGCCTGTCTCCACCTCTCCTTTTCTTCCCGGCCTTCTCCCCAAGTTCTCTGTCACTTTTTTCCCCTCAATTGCCTGACTGAGTAGAACGCCCACCCGTGTTCCACAATTGGAGATGGGTTCCATGTTCCGCAGTGAGGAGGTCTGCCTGGTGCAGCTCTTTCTCCAGTCCGGTTCTGCCTACAACTGCGTCAGCGAGCTGGGAGAACTGGGCCTGGTGGAGTTCAGAGACGTGAGTTAGTTACTACTGTCTCCTATCCCCATCAATGCTAAACCAATCACTTTGATCTAGCCTACGACAAGCACAAAGGGAGTATGTTGCATAATACAATCAGCAAACTAATCTTTGGAACAGATGATTTAATTACATAGTTTAAATATAAATTGTTTGCATTGCGATTTCCATCATGGATTTCTTTTTGTTCAAATTAGTATGTGATTTAAATCCATTGTAAATGGAATCCAATAATTTAACTCCTGTGTTTAAATTTTCCTTCTGGCCCTCTGGACTTCAGTTGAATCCCAACGTGAACTCCTTTCAGAGGAAGTTTGTGGGGGAGGTGAGACGATGTGAGGAACTGGAGAAAACGTTCAGTGAGTATATATATGTATTTATTTAACCGTATTTATATTTAACCATACACACACAGTAGAAACCCAACATCTGTTATTTTGACCTTGTGAACTGAGACAGGAAACAAAATAACACAATTGAAGACGTTGTTTTATGCTGAATCAGTCAAATCTTTCTTTCATATTCCCGTGTCCTACGTCCCTTTTATCTGCAGATGTTCTGGAGCTGGAGATCCAGCGGTCCGCTCGGCTGCAGGGCCCCCTCTCCGCCCCCGTCCCAACCCCCCCCGCCCCCCAGCCCAGAGAGCTGATCACCATCGAGGAGGAGAGCGAGAGGCTGGCCAAGGAGATGAAAGAGGTCAGCTGCCTTTTTTCAACGTGGTTAGGGTCAATCCTCCTTCACGTTACAGCTGTTTGTAACCCACAGCTCCCTCATAACCGATAACCTTGTATCCCTTATAACCTGATATAACCTGGACGATAGCTGTGCGTGTGTGTGAGTGTCGCTCTCTCATTGTCTCTTAGGTGTCCAGAAACAGAGCCAGCCTGAAGACCCAGCAGACCCAGCTTAGCCAGTACAGAGGAGTTCTAACCCAGACCCATTCCCTTACTGGCTCACAGGTCAGAACTACAACTCCCATTACTCTCCAGCTCTAACCCAATATCCAACCCCTACCCACCCCTGCCCACCCCCTCCTCTAATAGTCATACAAGTTTCCACCTGAAGGGTTTTATTCCCAGACTGACTTAGTCACACTTCTCCATTGCCACAAACAGGAAGTACACATTAAGAACTACTACTGATTCCTTTGTTCCCCATTTCAGGGCCCACCTCCCACTACGGAAACTCCAGGCCTGTTTGACAACCGTCAAGATGTTCATCTCAGGTAGGTCTGATAAACCAAAAACCTTCCCTTCAATCTGTATCAACAGTTAAGCTCAGCCTGACTCTTTAGAAAAAAAAGAAAAACAATCCCCCCCTTCTCCTCTCCTGCTCCACCAGTTTTGTATCAGGAGTGGTCCACCCATGGAAGGTCCCTGCGTTTGAGCGGTTGTTATGGCGAGCGTGCCGTGGTTACATCATCGTGGACTTCCGAGAGATGGAGGAACGACTGGAGCATCCTGACACAGTGAGGAGAGCCTTCTGGGCTGGATGGAGTGATCACTGAAGTCATGGGAGCGCTCAACTGATCAACTCAAAGCGTGTTTGTTTGTCTATTACAGGGGGAAATGGTGCAGTGGACGGTGTTCCTCATCTCCTATTGGGGAGATCAGATTGGACAGAAAGTCAAGAAGATTTGTGATTGGTCGGTAAACCTGTTGACGTCGTTTTTTTTCTCCTGCAGATGAATTGCATGGAACCTTGAGCCGATGTTTGTCCTCTGCGCACACTCTCCGTCTAATGTCTCTCTCTCTCTCTTCCAATGCTCTCGTACACCCCAGCTTCCACACCCAAACCTTTGCATACCCTAGCAGTGTCACAGAACGAGAGGAGATTCTCCAAGGACTGGATGGAAGAATTCAAGACATCAACTCTGTGAGTCTTACTAACTGTTAAACTAATGGTAAAAAATTAATAAATTAGTGGTGGGCATAGATACATTTTTAAAATCTAGATTAATCTCAATGTAATCTTGGCGTTAATCTAGATTAAAATGGCTCATTTGAATTCCGCCTAAGGCATTCAGAATATGTGTACCACCCAAATAATGACTAAAAAGTAAGTCTTTGAGAACGGGTTTCTCAGGCCAGGTGGGGCATTAGACCAGGGGGCTCATCTCCTGTTTCCAAAATGCATCACAAACTGCTTGAGAAAGCTGTTCTACTATGATAATTGGTGATGAAAATAAATTGTGTTCAATAAGATGTACTTGTGTTCATTAACTGTTTATTAGATTAATTAGCTTGGCTGATAAAGCTGTGCTGATAAAGTTTGCCTCGGTTGCACTCAAACATAGTAGTTTGACGACTCTTCCCCTGCGCTACATCACTGCTTTGCCCGGCATCTTCCGCGTTAGCTAAGGGATGCTTTGCGTTTAGGTGGTATTTGAGACTGGAAGAACTCCTACAGTTAACTAATTCTGCATAGCACAAGGTGCAAACAACCTTAGTCTTGTCGAGGTTTCCATTGGGAAGCTTCTTAAAAAGAAATTTTCCCTGAAGCAAACCAGGCGGCTTCATAGCTGCATCCATATTAACACGTGACGTTTGATGTGGTAATTTCATACACAAGGCATACACACTGGTTCGAAGACTCGTTCTCGCCCCCTACAGTGCAATTCGGCTAGGTATACATCCGCGCTAAAATATCAAGGTGAAAGTCATCATGGATTGCGTGGTATAGACCCAGCTCCAAACCCAATTTTGAGAATAGATTAACGGCAATATTTTTTTTATCGCCCGATAAGAGTTTGACATTAACGCAGCACGTTAACGCCGACGGCCCACCACTAAAATAAATAAACTCAAAACTGCAACAAATAACCTTTTGATCTTATATCAAACTACACAAACCGCACCTGTAGTTTACAATAAAAATTCAAATAATGTCCTGTCCACCATAGCAGGGATCCACAATGTGACAAAACTCCAAAGTCCATCCCTGCTTCTCCCTGTGTTCCCGGCAGGTCCTGGAGCAGACGGCGAGCTACCTCCAGCAGCTGCTGCTGCGGGCCGTGGCCGTCCTCCCCCAGTGGAAGGTCCGGGTCCAGAAGTGCAAGGCGGTGCAGGCCGTGCTGAACCTCTGCAGCCCCTCCGTCACCGACAAGTGCCTCATCGCCGAAGCCTGGTGTCCTGTCAGCAAGCTGCCCCAACTGCAGGCCGCCCTCAGGGAGGGAGGGGTGAGGACAGGGGGGGGAGGGGGAAGGACATGGAGGGGTGAGGACAGGCGGGGGGGGGTCATGGAGGGGTGAGGTCAGGGGGGGTAGGACGGGGGGGGGGGGTCATGGAGAGGTGAGGACGGGGGGGGGGGGGGGGGACATGGAGGGGTGAGGACAGGGCGCCCCTCAGGGAGGGAGGGGGGGACAGAGGGAGGAAGGAATAGATCAGGAGGGGTTGAAGGAGGGAGGAATAGAGGGAGGGATGGAAGGGGGAGGAGGAAGAGGACTGGGGGGTTGAAAGGAGGGAGGAATAGAGGGGGAGGGAGGGGACAGGGGGGGAAGGAGAAGAGGAGGGAAGGAAAACAAGTGAATGGAATGAAAAGTATGATTGACGTATCGAGGTGTGTTCATCTAACCACCCCCCTCCATCCTGTTTCGTTTTCCAGAGGAAGAGTGGGAGCGGAGTGGACTCGTTCTACAACCGTCTGCCCACCACCACCCCTCCGCCCACCCTGTTTCCCATCAACTCGTTCACCGCGGGCTTCCAGAACATCGTAGACGCGTATGGCGTAGCGAGCTATGGCGAGGTCAACCCAGGTACCCTTCACCACGTCAAAAAGTCAATCAAGTAACAACGCCTAAGTCAATCACCGTGGCTCAAGTTCCTAACACTGTAGGGAGGAAGACAAGGAACTCCTTTGGGTGATTGGGGTTCTAGAAGATGAAGTTAATGTCTCTGTCCTCTTTTTCGGTCCCTGCCATCTTTCTCCTGGGCCTCGGTCCCCTCTCTGTCGTCGTCTGGCTGCAGCGTTGTACACCATCATCACCTTCCCCTTCCTGTTTGCCGTCATGTTCGGGGACGTGGGCCATGGCCTGCTGATGACCATGGCAGCTCTGTGGATGGTCCTGGAGGAGAAGGATCCCAAGCTCCAAAACAACAGAAACGAGGTGAGGACGGACACACGCATGACTTCTGGCTGTTTACATGATGATCCTCTGTTTCCCTCCACGAAACCACCACTACCTCACGCATTCTTCTTCTCCTTCCCTCCTTCCCTCCCTTCCCGCGGTCCAGATCTGGCAGATGATGTTCGGAGGGCGCTACCTCATCCTGCTCATGGGCCTGTTCTCCATCTACACGGGGGCCATCTACAACGAGTGCTTCAGCCGTGGCCTCAGCCCCTTCAACTCGGCATGGCACATCCAGCCCATGTTTGAGAACGGAGTCTGGACGTAAGGAAACAAACACACACACACACAGAGCTTTACCTCAGGTGACCCTGTGACATGGTCTGACGAGTGTATTTTTTCATTTTTTTTCATTTTTTTTTTCTTTTCATATTTCAGTTCTAAGGACATCAGTGACAACCCGTTTCTAAGTCTGGACCCAAACACAACTGGAGTCTTCACTGGCCCCTATCCCTTTGGCATTGATCCAGTAGGGCACCGCATTTTCTTACATCCTCATCCATTCATCCATCTATCACGCCAATCTTTCGGATTCTCCCACCATTGGTCGTGCTACTTTCTCATTCATCGACCTTGATTTCTCTTTTCTCTCTCCCTCACACCTCGATGTCCTTATGACCTCACGTTGCTGGCACGCTACACACCTCCTCGCAAACCGGATCAGATCTGGGGCCTGTCCACCAACCACCTGACCTTCCTCAACTCCTACAAGATGAAGATGTCCGTCATCATCGGCGTCATTCACATGACGTTCGGCGTGTGCCTCTCCCTTTTCAACTACGTGTGAGTCGTCTCAACGCGTCGAAGGCTGCCGGTTCGGTTAGTGTGGCTGTTGTGTGCAAGACGTGTTGACGCGGTGGGTCTCCTCTCCTTCCTCCAGACACTTTGGCAAGCTGAGCAGCGTCTTCCTGGTGTTGCTCCCCGAGCTGTTTTTCATGCTCTGCCTGTTTGGCTACCTGGTCTTCATGGTGGTCTTCAAGTGGTTGGCCTTCGGGACGGATCGGTCCAACACCGCCCCCAGCATCCTCATCCACTTCATAGACATGTTCCTCTTCACGGAGAACAAGGACAACCCTCCGCTTTACGAAGGGCAGGTGGGCGGGTCTGCACGTGTGTGTGCGCATTGTGTACATGTACAGGGTATAAACTCCCTCACTGTCTCTCTCTCTCTCTGACTCTCTCTCTCTCTCTGTGTGTCTCTCTCTCTGTTTCTCTCGCTGTCTCGCTCTCTCTGTCTCTGACTATCTCTCTGTCTCACTCTCTCTCTCTCTGACTCTCTCTCTCTGTCTCTCTCTCTGACTCTCTCTCTGAACGTCTCTGACCCCCTCTCTCTCCCCCTCCCTGTAGACGACAGTGCAGACGATCCTGGTGGTCTTGGCTCTGTGTTCCGTCCCGGTCCTCCTGCTGGGGAAGCCCATCTGCCAGTACCTCACACACGGCAGGAGACGGCGCGTCATGCTCAGGGTTAGACTCGCTCCGTCTCCTTGTCCTCGCTCGTCTCTTCTGGAGGCAGTGTCGGCTCAGTGCTTCCCACATGCTAGCTCTGTCCGTGTGGCGGTGCTGATGGGAGTCTGTGTTTTCCGGGTAGGAAGGAGACAGGCGCCCCCTACTGGCGGAGAACGGATCCATCAACGCTCAACAGGAACCGAGGGATGTGGAAGGGGGGGCTCACGATGAGGAAAAGGTAAGGGGGTGGGAGGGAGGGAAAGGGGGAGAGAGAGTGAAAGAGAGGGACCCTTAACTTCACATTCTTTTACAGTCGAATTTGAGGTCTTGTTTTCGTTTGTTGTTGCAATGTTTCTTCGCTCCTCTTTGCTCAGTTCTCTGGTCTTTTCTCATATTCTTTCCTTTTCTCTCTCTCTCCCCCCCCCCCCACCCTGTAGGAGTTTGATGCTGCTGATGTATTCATGCACCAGGCCATCCACACTATAGAATACTGTTTAGGCTGCATCTCCAACACAGCCTCCTATCTACGCTTGTGGGCACTCAGTCTGGCACACGCGCGTGAGTCACACACACACACACACTCAATCCTCCATTTTTTTTAATGTGCGTGCACAATCACACACATGACTGAATGTCTGTCCTTGGTGGTGCAGAGCTGTCGGAGGTGCTGTGGGTGATGGTGATGCGTCTCGCGCTCCGCTGGGAGGGCTACCTGGGCTCCGTGGTGCTCGTCGCCATCTTCTTCTTCTTCGCCGTGCTGTCGGTGTCCATCCTGCTGGTCATGGAGGGCCTGTCGGCCTTCCTGCACGCCCTGCGCCTGCACTGGTGAGGGAGCCGGGGAAGAAGGAAGTGTGGTGGGGGCGGGGAGAGGGAGGGAGGGAGGTGTTTACGTTTTGGCCGCTCACCTTAAACGTTGAGTTAAGGATGGAGGAAAAGAGAACATGGAGGTTTGGTGATGGAGAGATTGCAGACTGGCGGAAGAAAAAGGAAGTGACATGAAATTGACTCAATAGTGATGAATTGCTGGATAGAAGATTTTATATAATATTGTTTTTTGGTTGGTCATCCCTCTCTTCCTCCAGGGTGGAGTTCCAGAACAAGTTCTACAGTGGAACAGGCTACAAGCTCAACCCCTTCTCCTTCTCCTCTTTGATCAACGCCCAAGCTCCAGTATGATCGCTCTCATAGCCAGCCAAAAACAGTTGCCAAATTGTTGTTAAGTCATTGTGATTTGTCCATCTCTTACTGTATTTTAACCCCCACCCCCACTCCTCAAAACGCACATACACACACGTCAGTGATTATTTTGAATTTTTAAAGTTTTAAAACGTTTTTCTATTGTGCACAGTAGTAAAGAATTCATTAATGCACTAGCCCTTAAAACATGGCATTGAGTGTTGGATACGAACCCGCGCAAACTACGATCAAATTAAGAATTTCTCTTCTCTCACTTGTTGAACGAAACAAATTCCAAAATACACTTTTTTAGTACATCCTCTATGACCATTTTCATTTTACCATCATTGTGAATGTCGTAGGAAGAAGACTTCCTACTGTTTTTAACTCAGTAAACGGTTACTACTATTTTTGATTAATCTTACTGTCCATTTTTCAAGTCTGGTTGCAGATGGCAGTTATGAAAAGGGAACTACATGTGTTGTCTTAGTAAACTATTCAACCTAGAAGGGAACTCTTGACAGTGACAGTCATATTAATGAATGCAATTTTGAAAGTTGATTGTAGGTGTCCTATGGACTTGGTAGATTGACATGTTTATCTTGGTGCTTTTATCCAATGTCAAGTCACATAGACAGAGGGGACACAACATAGCATTATGGGACAGAATGGTTGTAAGCCTGGTCACCATTTACCCTGTTTTGCACTATCACTGTGGCTTTGTACCAAATCAAATTAAAATGAATCTCCTGCTTCATACGATTCGAGTGTTTTTCATGGTGGGACCACTAGCACATCCAAGTGGTGGCAACTGAGGTGAAATCAGTTTCGTATTCGAGATTCAACAGACATTGGCCGGGTTTCCCAGATTCGTCCTTCGAGTCGGTGATCGCGCCGGCGCGATCAGAGCGCAGGTCAGCTTTCGGACTACGCAGCATATAAACAAAGACACTCAGAGGGCAGCCGTCGATTTCATGCGGAAGTGCAGACCTGAAGCTACATTTGAGTGCTTGGTTTGTGTAAATACACCAAGTAAAACTTAAGATACGATCATTTCAATTCCATGAAAAAAGTGCGTCCAAAAAATGCGCTCTTTTATGCGCGCGTTGCATTTATTGTAATATTTTTCTAGTTTTTTGTCCAAAAATGAAACGGAGAAAAACGGGTGATTCTACTGACTCATAGCTATAGGATGCACGAGAAAACGAGAGGACAAAGAGACGTCTAAGAAAAAACTAATTTGGTTTATTATGACTAGTTTTCGAAGTATTTTGAGTAGTTTAGCTAAACATTTGGACTTATTTGGGGGGCAATGAGTCGGACACGCTGTCCAACATGCCGGCGACTTGTTATTTCTACCTCAGAGCAAAAAAAAAAAAAAAGATGGACGACCAAGATTTTTTGTTTACAACGAGAGGTAAGAAAAACATTCATTGCTTTCGTTTATCTTATTATATTATTCTATTCTACTTCGCTGTAATACAAATACCTCAGAACATATTGATTTTTGATTCTTATACATCTTTTTTTTTTTTTACGTTTTATTGACATAAAGAGAAAAAAGAGCCATTGTGGCATAGACGGAGGTTCTGCGGTGGTCAAAGAGAAGGTTATAAATGAGCCAAGGGTGACATCTAGTGGAGAAAAAAAAAATATATTTATTTTTTATTTTTTGAATATTGTGAATAATTTTTTATTATGGGACAAATATGGATGAATAACAGTGCATATGGATAGAACTGCTCTCTTTGTAAATAGCTTAATTATAAATCAACTTTACCTTTTTATGTTCACATATACAACTTGTGCTTCAATTTCAAACTTTTGAAATGCTTGATTGAGCATATGTGTGTGTATTATAGTCAAAAAAACATAATTTTTCCACACGGAGTTTGTGTTTTTGTGTCTGTTTGGGTCCAGTATGTTGAAAAGTATGCCAAAGTGAAAATCTTAATTTAACTGGTCATGTAGGTGAGATTGTGCTGAAAAAAAGATACCAAACATTGGTATGATAAACATTTCTTTATGTAGTATATCAAGGCCAAATCAAAGGTACTCAAAAACGGACAAAATAGCTCCAGACTCCATAGAGTTAAGAAGCTCTTAACGCTAAGAGCGTCTTAAGAACTATCTAAGGGCGCTCTAGAACGCTCTTAGAACGTTTTTAAGAAGATCTTAGCGTTAAGCGCTTCTTAACGGATCTGGGAAACCCGGCCATTCATATTCGTACATCCGTTCCGGTTCCGCGTCATATTTAGGGACCGGGGTAAAAGAGTAGACAATCCGAATGTTTCTTCAATATCTTTGTCAAAATCGACCATACAAACTTCAAACTTGTTGAACATTCTTCTACTACTGACTGACCAATTTGTCCAAGCTTTGGTTTGGTGATAATGTTAATTATTGATTAACCCAGAGCCAATAAATCAATATAATCACACATTTTCCAGTATTTCATCAATATCTTTGTCAAAAATTACCACAGAAACGTCAAACTTGTTTCACATTCTTCTACTACTAACTGAACAAGTTGTCCAAGCTTTGGTTTGGTGATATAGACGATTATTGATTAACCAGGGCCATAGCCAATAAATCAATAACACATTTTCAAGTATTTCCTCAATATCTTTGCCAAAAATGACCACAGAAACTTCAGACCTGTTTCACATTATTCCAATACTAGCTGACCAAGTTGTCCAACCTTTGGTTTGGTGATAAAGTTGATTATTGATTAATCCATAAACAATAGGTCAATAAATACACAAATATTTCAGTATTTCCTCAATATCTTTGTCAAAAATGAACATAGAACCTTCAGACATGTTTCACATTCTTATAATACTAGCACACAAAGTTTTCCAAACTTTGGTTTGGTGATGAAGTTTATTATTGATTAACCCATAGCCAATAAATCAACAAAAACACATTTTCAAGTATTTCCTCAATACCTTTGTGAAAAATGAACATAGAAACTTCAGACTAGGGGTGGGCGATATGGCCAAAATCTTCTATCACGGTATGAGTAATTTTATATCACGGTTACGGTATATATCAAGGTATAGAAATTGTTCTGTAAATTCGATCAAGATATGGTACAAAATAACCATATCGTACATCATCACACTCTATTATTGATTTATTACAAACAAAAACAACTGTCACGAGACAACACTTGAGTTAAAAACAAAAGACTCAAACTGTACTGTAGCTACAATATCCAACTTATCGATTAAAGATTTTCTGGACTGCGTGAGCTTTCTAGCTAACTGTCTACCTGGACACAATAATTTGCGTTCGGGGGTTAATAAAGTACCTATCTATCTTATCGACTATGGAAACTTTATCATATGGCTTCAAATTTTACAATGAGGAGGCTAACAAGTAACACTAGCAGGAAGTAGCATTGCTACGAGTGAAACTACACAGTAGTGTAGTACAGTAAACTACAATTCTAAATATCGCAATAATGCGATTTATATGATGGCTTATATACAATACAATAACCAGACATTTAATTGACACGTGTAATACAAAAATATAGTATAAAGTATACCGCGGTTAAAACGGTATAGCCAAATCTCTCCCGGTAGACACATTTCTACCGTCGCACGGTATATACCGTCATACCGCCCAGCCCTACTTCAGACCTGTTTCACATACTTCTAAGTTGTCCTAATTTGGTTTGGTGATAAAGTTTATTATTGATGAACCCATAGCCCATGAATCAATAATAACACATATTTTCAAGTATTTCATCAAAATCTTTGTCAAAAATTATCAGAGACCCTTCAGACCCGTTTCACATTCTTCTACTACTAGCTGACCAATTTTTCAGTAGTTAGTAGTTGAAGAATGTTCAACAAGTTTGAAGTTTGTATGGTTGATTTTGACAAAGATATTGAAGAAACATTCGGACTGTCTACTCTTTTACCCCGGTCCCTAAATATGACGCGGAGCCCGAACGGAGGTAGGCTACGAATATGAATGTCTGTTGACTCTCGAATATGAAACTAATTTCACCTCGGTGTGATGGCAGGCACTGTCACCCCAGCAAAAAGCCTTTCTACCAAAAGCTCCCTATGCTAAAATATGTAATTTTTACATGACAGTACATTTCATCCAATGATACTAATATTATTCCTGGCATTAGTTAATCTTATATCTTATAAAAATGTACCTTACATTTTTAGCATAGGGACCTCCTGCAGGCATCCAAACCTGCAGAGACTCCCCCCCCCCCCCTCCCCCGAGAAACGCTCGGTGTATCATGAGAAGCAGCTTACGCTAACCTAGTCCAGCCTGAGCTACCAGAGTTCGACCCCACGTTGGATACATATCGTCCCAGAGTAGTCTTGTTGTTGTTTTCTAATTGCCTCTAGCCTTGCAGATCATGTTTGTCTGGGTATGCTTTCTGCTTAGTTTCTCATGTTGCTGTGCTGCTGGTGAGTATGACAGTTAGCTAAGTGCTACTGAGTTAGCTCTTACTGTAGCACTTAGCTGACAATGCTACAGTGATTGTCAGATATAGGCTAGCTCGAGCCATATTGGATTTTTTTTACAGGAAATAAAATTGTCGAGCCCCTTTTGCATTACAATTTATTATCTATGACAGGTGCTTACTTGGAGACTGCCCGCGTCTGTTATGGCACGGAATATGTTATTCCATCAATATTCGAATCCTATTTCATAATTACCAAGCTGTTCTTCAAGCCATCATACCCTCAGGGATCACCCAAGACACTGGTGTTAGACAAATTGGCGGTGAGCAGTGTTGGATAAACTTCTTGATGGCAAACTGTGTGAAGGCCTGACCTGGTTGTGCCTGGAGACAGCAAAACATTTGTGCCTTAACCTTTTCCTGTGAAAATCCCAGTTAGTGACTTGCATGACTTATGAACAGTGATCTTACACTACTTACTTACCTAGTAGCTATTTCAATGGAATTGATTAATTGTTCTCTCAGGCTTTCTTTGGTAGGAATTTCCTACTAGGAAACAATGGGAATACAATTCTTTAGTCTGACAAAACAACTAGTTCTATAAGCCATTGATCTCTATCTCATTTTGCAAAGTCTGGTGCAAGCAAGACTACCTGTTTACTGAAAAACAACATTATGATTCAATTTATTTCCCTATATTTTCCATATTGTTGTCATGCTTCTGGGACATTGTATGAAGATGTGCCCTTAATGCAAACATTTAAATAATTGTAATTATTCCCATCAGCTAAAAGACCCGCGTTACAAATCCAGCTTCTCGACCTTGAGAATACCTGATGTAACAGAAGACGACGATGGGATTTTCTCTATTATGTATGACGATGGCATTACATTTGATATCCTCAGACTGGAAGTTACTGGTGAGAGGACCTGCATTTATTACAGCTACATTGAAATTTCAGTTGATTCGTTCATGGGAAGCCAGTTAGGTTTTTCCCAACATTATGACCACATTTTCTGTCAGTTGTTGTAAATGTCTTCATTAATAATTTGGATGTTTTTAAGAAGTCTCGCATTCACCCTTATTGTTTCCTCTGTTTTTCAGATTGTTCTTCCAAAGCAGTTTTGACTTACGGTTCTAGGTTCTTACAGACTGTTGTCAGTCAAGCTTCTACCTTGGACTTTCTGCCTTTAGAATCCTCTGAGCCAGTCGTACTCTGGAATCAAACAGACAGTCAGGCTGGCATAGAGGGCATGGGGGTGATGGAAAGCCGCTCATGGGTGGTATCGCGTGTCACCCAAAAGCATCAGGGCCACTATACCTTCAGAAAGAGCGATGGGCGGTTTCTGTCCAGAAGAAATTTGGAAGTGGAAGGTGAGGGTCTCAGATTGTAGGCTTTGCCCTATTACTCTCACTTCCTAAAATGGATGTGACCGTATGCACTGTTACGGTCTGGTAAATGTTGGTCATCATTCGGTATACCGTGTGTTGTTTTTCTTATCCTATCGTCTCTTACTCAACATTTTCTCTTGTTTCTCTTCTCTCTCAGAACAGGTTGAGTGGTACACTCTGGAACGTGGTGAGACATTCAACATCAATTTCTTCCTGGACTCCACCCAGTTCAACCTCAACTATTTTCAGGAAGGGGACCCAGAGGCCACACTTCTGGTCAGAAAGGGAATAGAGATGTATGACGATCCCACCCGAAATAGGCTTGAGATCATGGATAGAGGTTTTCGTTTCCAAATGTTAAATTTAGAGAACCAGGATTCTGGCAAGTTTGAGCTCAGAGACCAGGACAACAACTTGGCATTAGTAGTTTGGCTGAATGTAAAACGTAAGTGGCAAAACAGATTCATATGTTGTGTAAAAGATACCAGCAGTTTTTCTACTTTCATTTACATCCACACACAAAACCATCTCCACCTCATTTTAACGGTGGGATATTTTAAGGTACAATAGTGTACACTAAGTGATTTTTTCTTTCCCTGTCTTTCAGCTCTTGTTCCTGTGGAGACTTATGTTTTTGTGGGAGTTTCAGTCGTTATCCTGGTGGGTATCTGTTGTTGTGTGAGGAAGTGCTGCTGTAAGAGGAACACTTCCAAACGAAACGCCTCTGCTTCCGGGTCAGGGCAGGTCGTGGTCCACCAAGACGTAAGTAAAGTGTTCTAGTCAATAAGGGAAGTGGTAAGGGAAGAAGGCAAAGCACCAGTCATTTGGTTCCTCAGCTAGATTGCTAAACATGTTGGTTTTGTCTCCTGTTCATGTTGGCGTACATTTCACAGGAAACCTGTCACATGACCAGTCAACCCTCAGGCCCAAGTTACCCCAGCCCCCCATATTTTCAGAGTTATGCTAGTGAACCGGTCGTCACAATATCCCCCGCTGCACCCTCTGGCCCAACGTATCCCTACCAGTCCACTGCTCCTCCCCCCAATCCATCGGTAGGTGGTCACTGATAATATCCTTTCCCCTTCTGCACATCGAGCCTTATTCACTCCACGAACATTCATGTTTGTTTGTTTATTTACCTAAACCTGATGGATGTTTTTCTGTCTCCTCTCTCTCTTTGGCACGTGTCAAAACCAGTCCACTGACACGACGACCCTTAAGGATGAGCCCCACACTCAGGTATCTAAAGTCACCCCATGCACTTGTATGTATGTTATGCAAGCCATCCACACAGTTTGACCCCTTGTTTCATGTTCCCTCTCTTATCTTTCTCTGTTCAGGTGTCCACCTCCACAGGACTGGATCCTCCTTCGTTCTCTCTGGGTTTCGACTTCCTCTCTTCGGATTCTGAGACTCAGTTCAAGCTTCCTCAGAGACTAAACCACCACACTGACTTCTCTCCCAGCTCAGACCCTTCCCCCTCTGCAGATGTCTACAACTCTGACAAATTGAACTTCCTGTAAAAGAAAATACTGGATTTTGTGGGACCTTGGTCTGGTCACATGTCTGTTATGTGGGCGAATTCTATGGATAAGTATGAATTATTTATCATTTATTGTGGGCATATGTGGGCACCTTCTAAGGATTATTCAGGTCTACTTTGTTGAGTTGAGGATGAATGCAAGCCAAATCACCTTCTCCAGTTTTTATACATTTATGTTTTATTCTCTGAGAATTTGTGCCTTTAAAACAAAAATGTTTTGTGCTCTGATGGGTTATCCAATATTTTGTACTAGGACTATCCACCACCAGTTAGCAGTCACTTCTGCGAATCTAACTGCACTGCCCTTGATGCCCTGTGTACTAAACCTCCCTTCACCAGTACAGGTTTGGGAATATCTACCTGCTTGCATTAGTCCTGGTGCTGGTTATGGCCTTTCCTGGTTGTCTTGCCAGGCCTTTCTGACCTCATATACTATTGGACAACTCAATGTCCCATAGCCAATAGAAACTATTCTAACTTTGTGTGTTGTTTTGGACTTTAATAAAGATGTCGTCCGCACTAAGCTTCCCTGTCTACCTCAACAAAAGAGAAAAGAAAAGATAATTGTGATGCAGAACTAGATGCAGTAATTGGTCCCCTCTCTCTCAATAAGCCGGTCTCACTGGAGACCTTATAGACATTTCTGGGAAGATATAAGAGAATTACTACTGCAGGCTTTTTGGAAATCTTAAGGACATATATTCTCCCACCCACAATGAGATGCGCAAATTTGATAAAAGTGCAATAAATAAACAGAACTATGTATCTAAAACTACCTATACCACCTAAAATGAAAGAAACACATTTCAAAATTATGAACAACATATATCCCTCCAAAGAATTACTTAGGCTTCGTTTTGATATTAATGATAACTTGCTCATTCTGTGAATTTGACGTGGAAAACACACACCATATATTTTTCTCATGCAGGGTACAACAAACATTTCGTCTCGACATCCACAAATGGATAAAACTAAATGTCTCACTATTCCCAGCTTCTATCTCAAGAGATGATGTTACATTTGTGATGAGACTGCAAAACAAAATTATGATTTATGTTGCAATGTTATACTATGTATTGCACAGTTTGTATGCAGAGTCTTGAAATCATCCCCCAAATTTCCTTTTTTCTTATATTAATTTAAATGATACCATAACTCCTTAAAATTGTAAACAGAAGAAAAGAACAAGAATTGTATGATATGCTAAAGCACTTTCCCACAATGTCAACAAACCATAACTGAACTGAACTACCCCTTTTATGTCATATTATTTAATTGATTTAATGTATATGTATATTCAATTTATTTTTGTTCTTGTTTTGTCTGTTTCCTTTTCACTTCACTTGTAATTCATTCTGTATTATAAAATGTGCATTTTTTATTACGATGTTATTATGCAATTTGGTAAATGTTCTGTACATTCATGTTCAAAAAGAGTATTGATGTGGCAATGTATGGTTTGTTAAAATTAAAAATAAAAATGCGGGAAACTCCCAGAACTTCCGTGAGACTTGGGATGTCTGCTCCTGCCACCCCAGGTGAAAATATGTGCATTCTCAGCTTCAAGGCGCCGCCGGTGCTGCATGAAGTCGAACACACCTAATGTCTAGATCAGGGTGGGACAACAACAGAAAGTATATTCCGTTTTGTTTAGTAAGCCTGGGATGTCCTTCGAGGCATACCATAAGAAGTCATATTTATAGTGACTTATAATGAAGAACATGAAATTTATAATATCGGTTAGGTCTGGTCGTAGTGAGCATAGATATATATGGATGTAAGAATATTTCAATAGGAATCTTTGGTTCAGCCATTCGGTGCATCAGTCAGTGCACTTTTAGTCGGTGGACTTTAAGAAACATGTTATTCCGGTTGACAACGGAAGTGGACCGAAAGTCAAACATGTCGCTAACCTTACACATGCTAACGTGAACGTCCTATGTAACACATTTTGTTATTTATTATAATCCTCGAGGGTTGATAATTAACGTAGAATATTGTTGGTCACTCGAGAGGCAATGGCTGTTTTGGGCGAAATATGTCGAAATTTACGGACCGTGTTAGGTCAAATACAGCGATACGGGCTTCTAGGGACAACAACCAGCCTAAGTGTTAAATCAGGTACTAAACGTTACGTTGTCTGATATACAACATGATTAGGCTACAGGTGATGACTGTTAAAAAATATATATTTTATTAATTTATGTAGTTGGTGTAGGTGCATGTATTGTTGGTGCTAGCTAAAGTAAAAGCCTATCTTGCTCTGTCTCATAACAACCCAACCTGCACCTCAGCCCGTTGTTTCAGCCAGCTGGCCCCACAGCCTGCGGAGCCTCTAGCCGACAACAATGAAGCGGTAAACCCGACATTCGTTAACAGAAACCCGCGGAACCTGGAGCTAATGGCTTTCGGGGTCAAAGACAGAGGATGGAAAACGATTTGGCCCCATCGAGAATTTTACCACAGGTTTGTGTGTGTACGTGTGTGTGAGAAATGTGGACATGGTTATTACAAGGCTAACTTTCGCAATGTCAAATCTGTGCATGCGCGACGTACCCTGGGTAAGTGCTGCCAGTGGAAGTCTAATTCGCATTTCATATCCCCTTTCATTTCTCCCTCACTTCACCCTCCTCATCCTTCTCACTTACCTCTCCGCAGGTTGGTGTTCTCTCGCAGCCAGCACCACGTGACAGCCGAGGTGTTCTCTTCCAACTCTCAAGTTCCTATTCTAACGTGTTCCACCCAGGAGTGGGCCTTGAAGCGGGAGCTAGGTTCCACCCGCTGTGTGGCAGCGTGTCAGGCCGTAGGCGAGGTTTTGGCCCAGAGATGCCAAAAGGCTGGCATCACCAGGATGGTCTACAGAGCCATCCCCTGGCAGTACCGCTCCAATGCTGTGAGTACAGGAAGGAGAAGAGATCCAGAGAGACAATGGTTACCCACTCTGGGTTTATTCATTTACATTTAGTCATTTAGCAGACGCTCTTATCCAGAGCGACTTACAGTAAGTACAGGGACATTCTCCCCGAGGCAAGTAGGGTGAAGTGCCCAAGCACACAACGTCATTTGGCATGGCCGGGAATCGAACCAACAACCTTCTGATCAATAGCCTGACTCCCTAACCGCTCAGCCATCTGACCCCCTATTCTGTGTGCTACACTCATAGATATAGTGTAACCATCCCAACCTCATGAGCTCACATAACCACACCAGTTGGCGTAATGGTCTGCCTTACCAGGCTAGTAGTTGGCCGACCTGGACTGCTATCATTAATATTCACGTCGAGTGTAGCGTCTGAAGGCATTGACAACGTTATTTCCGTTTGCAGTAATGTTAAGACAGGGTGAGGGTCCTATGTGTAAATCCGTCTCTCTGCTCCAGGTTCAGTCCTTCCGGACAGCCATGAAAGAGGGAGGAGTCACGCTTAGCGAACCACGGAGGAAGTACATCGGGATATAATATCGACGACCCACAAACCTCAGGAGCGGCTGTGCTTTGTGCTTGTATCTGTGAAGACGGACATATTTCTACGTAGTCTGTACATAGCTTCACACTTTAACGTCAGAACGTCAAAGACACTCAGCACTGCTCGGCGACACTCGAAAGACGCATCTCAAGAGCAGCGCGGGGCTGAGGTCTGCCTTCGCCAGGATTACGGTTTGTGAGCGGTGGTTTTCATCTCGGCTGGCGACGTCAAAATGCAACCCCCTCCTCATCAAGTGTACCAATATTTTATATTTATGTCGATATGAAACGTCAATAAAGAAGCAGACAGACGAACATGGCCGTGTCGTTTCAATGTCATCCTTTATTGATCGATCTTTCACACACACTGTAAACCACGCAGGCTTGGAAAACAAAGGAGTGTGCGACCACCGGCTCCCCAGAGCTTCACAGGTGACGCGTAGACGAGTGTAGACCGTGATGGCGATACAGCAGGTGATACGGCTCAGGCGGTGGGTCGTCGTCTTTGTGTCAATCAAGGCTACCCAGTTTCAGATCCGTCCAGAGATTAAAAGCTTGGCTCAAACATCGAGACGTCCGTTGAATTTGTGTGGGCTGCCAACACATCTTCCGATTGAGTTCCGATAGATGCAGACAAGTGCTATATTTCATGAGTGAATGTACGAGTATTTTCCATCGTAGAGAAGTTCAAAAGCATAACGTACAAATATCTGGATCAATGAGGATGCCAGCATAAAGAACCAAAAACAAAATATCTGCCAAGAGTTTCTATGAACTACTTGATAAACAGGTCCCCCCCCCCCCTTTCCCTAAACCCAGTCCACATTGTATGCACACAAACATACACATTTGGAAAGTTTGCACGTTAACCCCTGAACTAATATACAAGCATATATGCAGCACATCCCAAACAGGCCTAAAGGCCATGCACTCCAGCCATCAATGGCAAGGACCTTAAAACATGCAAAAGTCCATGCATTTAGGAAAACTATCATCGTACTGCATCAAACCCCAGCCACGCCCTGAGCACGCCTAAATATGAACAGCACTCAACGCATACAGTAATACACCCGTGATTGATACGGAAAGCCACCACCTCATAGAGAAACAGCCAAAGGAATACTATAAATAGAATACAATAATTAGGGTTTAGGGTGTTCCTGGGAACCGTGGTCCCACATTGAAGGCACTCGAAAAAGCAAGGTTGAGCAAAATGACATGAAATCAGTGATAAAAAAAAATAAACTCAACAAAAAACCATCATGTTTAAGAGAGTGAACAGGATCTTGCCCAAATATACTAATAATATTTGTCTATATATAATCAAAAAAGTTAATTGGCACAGGAAAAGATACATTGGCATACCCTTTGGTCTTGTGCCATTTAACAGGTCCAAACTTGGTCCACAAAGCGCAGCTTTTAAAGTCACTTGGTATTTTCTGTTTCTCACTCATTTCAGCACTTATTTTAATAAGGCTTCAACTGATGACGTAATGATTCAAGATTTGATCATAAAGCAATACACACAAAACGAGGTGAACGAACAGAACAAATATTGACTGGGGTTCTCAGAATGACATAGGAAGATAAAATACATATAGCCTGTGTCATGTGCATTTAAGAAGAAAAATACAAGAAAACGGGAAATTAAAATGTGTAAAGTGACCACTCCATCTGGCAGCATATAGCTTCATATTCACAGAGTAAAATAGACGCTGAAATATAACAATTGCATAGTTGTCGATAAACCATTTGAGAAGCGGTGAAGAGAGGGAGGAACAACTATGTGGTGGGATGCTGATATACAAAGCCTACAAGAGTACAGACACAAACCCACTTGTCTGCCTTCTATGGACACTATATCTAACTAAGTGTATACTAGGCTTTGGTTGTACATTTTCTCGAGTCATAATACTGTAGAAACATATATTAGGTTGACATCACAACCAAAACGATCTGAGGGAACGTAATGTGCAAAAAGATGTGAAAAAGGCATGAAGCTTAAATATGACTATAGCTAAGATGTACTATGAAGTTAAAGTAGTTAAACATGAAGTCGTAATATCTTTGGGTGATAAGGGCAGAATACATTAGACCGCACAACCTCTTAGTGTCTCTCCTCCGCTTTCAATTACAACAATCTACCCTTTCCTCTGTCGCCCTGCTCCTCTCTTTACTGCTCCTCCTCCTCCTCCTCTTCTCCACCCGTCCCAGGTTTTATAAGCCCCACCTCCTCGGATTTCCTGGAGCCTGATTGGCTGCGCGGCTCAGGTGAAACGTCTACGCACGCCCTCTGGTGGATCAGACCCCTTCTTCCCTGGCTCCGCCTCCGTTGCCCCGGCGACCTCCGATGACAGGCAGTCAACTAAAACAATGGAAGGGGAATCGGAGAATAATCGGTGACACGTCCTCTACAATTCAGGTGTGAAAGGTAGGCTGTTAACCATCCCCTGTCAGTTTGACTCTCGTACCAGCTCATTCCCCCGCTCCTCTTCATCCCATTCGCTGATGGACTGCATGAGAGAGAAGAGGTTCATCCGTCCACTTCGAGACAACTGGAGCGAGGGAGAAAGAAAGAGGCGGGAAAACGTAAAAAAAATAAAATAAAAGTACACAATGTAATGGCTACTGGTCTTTTCAGCAGGTTCGTGTGAAGCGAAGCTGCCCATTGGCTACCTTGTCGCTGTCCTGAATAGTGATGGTGGGATTGGCTGGGGACGATTCAGGAGGCGGAGCGTTCTCGCCGGGCCCGGACTGGGGAGCGGAATCTCGGACGAACACCTGGGCGAGACAAGGGAACAAGGCGTGTGAGAGACCTCATTCCTGTCGAATGAAAAATCATCACATCGCAAGATCTTTTAATTTCCTGTTACCTCCTCCCCTTGCCCTTCGTCATCCTCGTCTGCTTCATCTGAACTCTCCAACTCTCCTCCTTCTCCCTCCAGATCCTCCTCCTCCTCCTCCTCCCCCTCCTCGCTCTCGCTCTCCCCCTCCCCCTGTTCGTTCTTGTGCAGCGACAGCCTCCTCTGGTCTCGGGACTTCCTCCTCCAGAGGAGGCTGTGGCGCTGCTGGCTGCAGGAAGGGGGAGCAAAGAACACACACCATCAGGTCTTGGAAGACACACACACACAAACGGGTACATACATATATACACACACCTCATCCACACACCCATCCCCCCCCCCCCCCCAAACACACACACACCTCCAGCCCCCCCCCCCCCAGTCCTGACCTGGCTTTGAGGATGCCGTCGTAGGTGTGGAGCTGCTTGGTGAAGCCGTCGTTGGGGTGCACGATGGGCCGGCGGTCTCGCACGTACGCCAGCGCCACGTCCAGGGGCCACTGGTGCAGCTTCATGGCGTAGGCGATCACCGTGGACGCCGAGCGAGACACGCCCATCTTGCAGTGGACCAGCACGGCCTGGCCGCTCTGCCTGCAGGGGGCGGGGGGGGGGGGGGGGGGAACGTCATGACAACGAGAGAGCTGACCGCGAGAGAGCTGTAGCGGCGAGAGGGAAGCGCAGCAGTCAAAATCACAACAGGCGGAGGCCGACATATCTCCAATGGGTTGATTATACATGGGGGTCCCCTCATTGGGCCCGTTACGAAGCAGGTCAGAGGGGAGAGGAGGAGGAGGAAGGGGAGGTGACCTGGCGGTGTTGATGAAGGTGTTGGTGTCCTTCCAGTGGGGCAGCAGGTCCGTGGCCTCCACGTCGTACACACGGATGTTCATGTAGGTGAAGGCCTCGGGGTAGAAGTTGTCAATCTCCCGCGTCACGTTCAGGATGTAGCCCACGCTGCGGCGACAGAGGGGTTAGCGGCTGGCCACGCGGACAAACAATCGGCAATCACGCACGCACGCACGCGCACACACCACCGAAACCAACGACACTCACTTGTTCTTCTGCAACTCCTCAAAGTTAGCCGCGTTCCATTCGGAGCCCTGAAAGCAGAAAGAGCCTTGAGACAGGATTCTGAAGGAGGCGGTGCCATCTGTCAATAAACTGCCAACAAAGAGCTCTGGCAAAGAGGAAGTAACAGTCTCATGACCTCGTCTTGGCCCACGGCACACTTCCTGTCTACTCCCCTGGCTGTCAGTGAAATATATTTTGAGACTGGTTTAAAATGAGACTGTTTAGAATCTGAGACTTGGGTTGTGAAGGCTAAAGCAAAACATCAAAATGTTCTTTGTCATCTATTCGGTCAAATTTTCTTTATTTAGCTGTAGCGCTTATACTTAATTTAATGGTGTAAATATTGTAATGTTTTGTTTTTATATAAATAACGGAATGGCATAACCAGAAGGCCTCTCTCCCCCTATCTTAATATTATCAGAGTCCTAACAGGAAGCTGTCCTTTCACTGCAGGAAGTGAAGGCTTCACTCACCAGGTAGAGATAGTCAAAGATCTTGGAGGGTTTGTCCATCTGCGCCATGGTAACCATCATCTCGTTGTCGATGTACTCCTTGTAGTTCTTCATGTCGAGGCCGAGTCGAGTCTCCAGGGAGCTGCGCACCTGCACACACACACACACGAAAAAGTGCAAAGGTCAATGACCATAAACAACGAAACAACGCCCCAAAAAATTGCGGGCGGCCAAAACATGAAGCATACATTGTGAAAAGCAAATAAATGCCAATGGATAGAACCAGAGGAGCATGTAGTTACACGTGTAATTACAATACAACATTATCCTTTGTTGTTGCACGGCATTGCACTCCCGGAACAAGTGCGCCTTTAGCCTTTTCTTGAAGGTGGGGAGACAGTCAGTGTCTCTGATGGAGGTGGGTAGGTGATTCCACCATTGGGCGGCCAGACAGGAGAAGAGCTCTTGAGAGGTGGGACCACCAGACGGTAGTCAGAAGAAGACCGTAGGTGGCGGGTGGGGGTGTAAGGCTGGACGACTAGACTGGATGGGGACAGGTGCAGTCCCGTTTACCGCTCGGAAGGTCAGTACCATGGTCTTGAATCTGATGCGGGCCGTGATGGGTAGCCAGTAGGGGGGTGACTGAACGCTGTGTCTCTCTCTGTCATCCCTCTCTCTGATTTCCCACTAGAATCTCTTTCTCTCCATCCATCTGCCATCCCTCTCCCCACTCGTCCCTCTCCTCATCTCTTTCACACTGGCTCTGTTCACCATCTCTCTCTCTCTCTCTCTCTCTCTGTCATCCCCCTCTCCACTCGTCCCTCTCCTCATCTCTTTCACACTGGCTCTGTTCACCATCTCTCTCTCTCTCTCTCTCTCTCTCTCTCTGTCATTCCCCTCTCCACTCGTCCCTCTCCTCATCTCTTTCACACTGGCTCTGTTCACCATCTCTCTCTCTCTCTCTCTCTCTCTCTCTCTCTCTCTGTCATCCCTCTCTCTGATTTCCCACTAGAATCTCTTTCTCTCCATCCATCTGCCATCCCTCTCCCCACTATTCCCTTTCCTCATCTCTTTCACACTGGCTCTGTTCACCATCTCTCTCTCTCTCTCTCTCTCTCTCTCTCTCTCTCTCTCTCTCTCTGTCATCCCCCTCTCCACTCGTCCCTCTCCTCATTCCTTGCACAGGGGCTCTCTGTGTCCCGTCCCTCCCTCCCTCAGTCTCTGAGGGACGTGTTCACGTGTTTACCTGTTTGGAGGTGATACTCTCCAGGTCCTCTGTCCTCATGATGGCTCTCAGCTCATCCTTGATCTGCCTCTCCACCGACACTCGGTCTGACGAGCTGTACACAGACACAGGTGTGTGTGTGCAGTGTGTGAGAGACAGGGGTGAGGGTGTGGGGAGGAGAGAAAGAAAGGGGGTAAGCAAGGGGGCTCAGACAGTGACACAGCTGGCTGGGCGAATGACCTTTCGCGACCTTGAATACGAACGGCCCTTGGTGCCCCCCCCAGCGCCCCCCCTCACCTGGGCCCGGCGCTGTCCCTCCGGACGGACTCCAGGTCGGTCATGGCCCCCCACTCGTTGAGGCAGAGGCGGTCTGACTCCACGTGCAGCTGGTAGTGTTTGGCCCAGTCCAGCCCACAGCCAGGGATCACCGCCCCCTTCACGGCTCGCTCACAGCAGCCATGCAGCGCCTGCAGCACCGACCTGCCCCCCACCACACACACACACACACACACACACACACACACTGATAAACACACCATCTGGGTTCAACTGAGCTCGTCTGGTGCCCCCGCCCTACGACCCCTGGGTTATCCATAGGAGACCCCTGTAAAGACTG
This sequence comes from Hypomesus transpacificus, assembly GCF_021917145.1. Lineage (NCBI taxonomy): Eukaryota > Metazoa > Chordata > Actinopteri > Osmeriformes > Osmeridae > Hypomesus > Hypomesus transpacificus. Next base: position 11,950,812 of record NC_061060.1, on the reverse strand, counting down.
CCGAGCTGACGAAGCCCGATGGACGCGCGGACGCGAACGGGGTCGCCTGATTGGTGGGGTTCGTCCTGTAGGGGGGCGGGGCTGGAGGAGGAAGCGGTGGAGGTGAGCTGTGCGTGTCTGCCGGGTCCCAACTCACCACATGGTCTGTATGGACACGGGCTTGAAGATCTTGGTGTGTTCTGCTGACGTCACACTGAACCCTCTGGAGAGAGAGAGAGAAACACACACACAGAGAGACTTTTGACTTCAAATATATCTTTTTTGGGCAATTCAAACTACCAGCTAACCACCAGTTACACCACAAAGAGAGAGAAAGATAGAGCAAAATAGAGAGTGACAGAGAGAAGGGAAGAAAATAGGTGTAATAGGAAGAAAAAAAAGGGGAGAGAAACACGAAAGTGAAAATAACGTGAGGAGGAACGCAAGGGAGAGGGAGGAGAGTGTGAGAAAGAGAGCGAGCGAGCGCGACGGAGAAAGAAGAGACGCGCTTCGTGCCATTGGGAGGCGCGAGCCAGCTTTGCAGACAGATTCTGGCGGGCGCACACCAACCCTGTTGGTGGCAGCACGGGTGCGTGTCGGTGTGGGAGGTTGATGGTGTGTGGGTGTGTGTGAGGGTGTGCGACATGGCTGCAGATCAAAGGGGTTGGGTATCGAACGAGGGCAGCATGTGAGCCCCATGACCTCCACGTGAGCTGGGTCTCACGCGGATGCCACCACAGGGAACCCAACGTCACGAGAGCTAACGCAGTTAGCCCTCACCTCAACCCCTGGGGAACACAATGTCCTCCTCAGCCTCACTCACAGAATCAAAAGCTCAGACGAGACCCCTCCGAAACAAACGAACCCGAGGCTAACTCTAACCCTCCGAAACAAACGAACCCAAACCTAACTCTCACCCTCTGAAACAAACGAACCCAAGCCTAACTCTCACCCTCCGAAACAAACGAGCCCGAGGCTAACTAACCCTCCAAAACAAACGAGCCCGAGGCTAACTCTAACCCTCCGAAACAAACGAACCCGAGCCTAACTCTCACCTTCCGAAACAAACGAACCCGAGCCTAACTCTCACCCTCCGAAACAAACCTCCCCCGCTAACGTTTCTGAAAGTTCCCGAGGCTCTCGATCTGCTTTCCTTGACGGAAAAAAACAAGGCCCGACCTGGATCAAGGATCATACTGACAAATCCCATACCCTTCCAGTCTGCCCATGACTCAAGTATTTCTCCCCAGTCGTCCTTTTGTAACGAGCCTTTACGACACTGCAGACTACTACAGTCAACACCAGAACCCTGGTGACTGCCCTGCCCTGCCAAATGCCCTCCCATCAAATCTAAAGCCTCTGGCTTGAATATGTTGTTAGGTTGGTCATTGGGTGAATGAATAGCAAATTCACATGCTGTTTGATGTTTATCCAAGGAGGTGACGTACAGTAGGCTCCAACACAGACAGAACTCAGTGGTACGACTTGATTAGATAAACAGCGAGATGATGAGTATCTTGAGTATATTGTCTCTGGCTAGACTCCAGGACACAAACATGACAGAAGAACAGGCCCGGCTACTTCCTCCTTCTCGTGTATCTTTCGTTTGACCTCTCCATCTTTCTATACCTCTACTTACCCATCGCCGTCCAGGTATACTTGTGTGTCGCTCCATACTGGTAGGACGAGGCCTATGGTGCACTGGTCGCTAAGAGGGAGGGAGAGAGACACGAGAGAAAAAAAACACAAATATTTTGATAAGGACGTGCAGTTCCCTATTTTACCTCATCTTCATGCTCCTTTTCCTTCCATCTCCTCCCCTTCTTCCCTCCTTTTCCTTTCCTATGTCCTCTTCCGTACTCTCTACCCTCTTACCTCCTCCTCTCTCCTTGTCCTCGTCTCCCCCTCGCCAATCTCCTTTCTCCTCTCCCTGCTCCTCCTCTCCCTGCTCCTCCTCTCTCTGTTCCTCCTCTCCCTGCTCCTCCTCTCCCTGCTCCTCCTCTCCCTGCTCCTCCTCTCTCTGCTCCTCCTCTCTCTGCTCCTCCTCTCCCTGCTCCTCCTTTCCCTGCTCCTCCTCTCTCTGCTCCTCCTCTGTGCTCCTCCTCTCCCTGCTCCTCCTCTCTCTGCTCCTCCTCTGTGCTCCTCCTCTCTGTGCTCCTCCTCTCTGTGCTCCTCCTCTCCCTGCTCCTCCTCTCCCTGCTCCTCCTCTCTGTGCTCCTCCTCTCCCTGCTCCTCCTCTCCCTGCTCCTCCTCTCTGTGCTCCTCCTCTCCCTGCTCCTCCTCCCCCTGCTCCTCCTCTCCCTGCTCCTCCTCTCTCTGCTCCTCCTCTCTCTGCTCCTCCTCTCCCTGCTCCTCCTCTCTGTGCTCCTCCTCTCTGTGCTCCTCCTCTCCACATCCTCCTCTCCCTTCTCACCTGTCACTGTTGGGGAAGTCCATTCCCAACAGAACACTCTCCTGCTTGTTCCCCAGGGTGGAGACCACAATCAGGTACCTCACCCTGACCGGACTCACCGACTCCAACTTCACCGCCTGGGAGGCATGGCGACAAGGAGCCAGAGAGAGAGGGGAGAGAGAGAGAGAGGAGAGAGAGACACAGAGGAATGGGTGAGGTAGTGGCAGTGGTTTAGAGGAGGGAAAGAGTGAGAGGGAGAGGACGAGAGAGAAGGGAGAGAAGGGAGGGAGGGTGACAGAGAGAGGAGGGGAGGGGAGAAGGAATAAGGTCATAGTGACGGAGATTCAAGATGAAGGAAGTGGAGGGGGTGATAAGATTGGAGGAAGATATGTGGAGGACAAAAACGAAATCGGGGAGAGAGCCAAAACACAGAGTAGAGGGAGTCACTTCAGTCTAAAAAGGCATTTTTATCAACACATTGCCGACAACTCTGTCAACACTGCAGAGGTGTAACAATGCAACAACTGATGATGAGGAAGCCTCACCAGTTTGATGCTATCCTCTGGTCTCAGCAGGGACACCATGGCATGTAGGTGGCAATGCTGCCGGTCTGAAGCACTGGCTCCCACCTCGGGGGGTTCCGCCTGATTGGGTGAGGTCTCCTCATTAGGCCCCTCCCTGTCTCCTTCTTCCAATAGGAGGACAGCACCCTTAACCAGAAGGAAGCTCTCTCTATTTTCGGAATGAGGAAGACAGAAGTTAGAACCATCTAATACTATAGAAGAACATAAAATTATGTTTCAATTTTACATATTATTCTGACAAACAGTATATTATATATACAGTGCCCTCCAAAAGTATTGGAACAGTGAGGCCAATTCCTTTATTTTTGCTGTAGACTGAAAACATTTGGGCTTGACATCAAACGATGAATGTGAAACCAGAGATCAACGTTTCAGCTTTTATTTCCAGGTATTTACATCAGGATCTGATGCACAAATTAGAAAATATCACCTTTTTGTTCGAACCCACCCATTTGTCACGTGAGCAAAAGTATTGGAACATATGACTGACAGGTGTGTTTTGTTGCCCAGGTGTGTCCTATTACATACATTATTCAATCAATAAATACCACTGAATGTCTACACTCAGGTTCAGATTGGGTAAGATAGGTTTTGTCTATGCAGACTGTATTCAGAGGTGAAAACAACATGAAAACCGGAGCGCTGTCTTTGGGTGAAAAACAAGCAATTGTGAGTCTTAGAGAAGATGGAAAATCAATCAGAGCCATTGCAGAAACATTGGCCATAGCCAGTACAACCATTTGGAATGTCCTGAAGAAGAAGAAAACTACTGGTGTACTAAGTAACAGACGTCGAACAGGTAGACCAAGGAAAACATCAGCAGTTGATGACAGAAACATTGTGAGAGCTGTAAAGAAAGACCCTAAAACAACTGTTAGTGAGATCAGCAACAACCTCCAGATGGCAGGAGTGAAGGTATCAATATCTACTGTTCGCAGAAGACTTCATGAACAAAAGTACAAGGGCTACACCAGAAGATGCAAACCACTCATTAGCAAGAAGAATAGGAAGGCCAGGCTGGAATTTGCCAAAAAGTACAGAGATGAACCTCAAAAATTCTGGGACAAAGTTTTATGGACTGATGAGACAAAGATTAACTTTTACCAAAGTGATGGAAAGGCTAAAGTTTGGAGAAAGAAAGGAACTGCTCATGATCCCAAACACACAAGCTCATCTGTGAAACACGGTGGAGGTAATGTCATGGCTTGGGCTTGCATGGCTTCTTCTAGGACGGGCTCATTAATCTTCATTGAGGATGTAACACATGATGGCAGCAGCAAAATGAACTCGGAAGTCTACAGAAACATTTTGTCTGCCAATTTAAGGAAAGATGCAACCAAACTGATTGGCAGAGCCTTCATCATGCAGCAAGATAACGACCCAAAACACACTGCCAAAACAACAAAGGAGTTCATCAGGGGCAAGAAATGGAAGGTATTAGACTGGCCAAGTCAATCTCCAGACTTAAACCCTATAGAGCATGCATTTTACCTGCTTAAGAGGAGACTGAAGGGAGGAACCCCACAAAACAAACAACAACTGAAAGAGGCTGCAGTGAAAGCCTGGGAAAGCATCAAAAAGGAAGAATGCAAAAGTTTGGTGACGTCAATGGGTCACAGACTTGCTGCAGTTATTGAAAGCAAAGGATTTGCAACTAAATATTAAGTCTTATTCACTTAAATATGTTTTAAGTATATCTGTTCCAATACTTTTGCTCACATGACAAATGGGTGGATTCAAACAAAATGTGATATTTTCTTAGTTGTGCATCAGATCCTGATGTAAATACCTGGAAATAAAAGCTGAAACGTTGATCTCTGGTCTCACGTTCATTATTTGATGTCAAGCCCAAATGTTTTCAGTCTACAGCAAAAATAAAGGAATTCGCCTCACTGTTCCAATACTTTTGGAGGGCACTGTATATTCTGGTTAATTGTCCATGTAGACAAGACATGGACATGTTTATCTCAGCTAGACTTCTGCGAGAAGTCTACCTTTTCTGAAGTCTTCCTCTTCTTGGAATGCTTTCATCCTTCAAGACAATACATGAATATATTTTAGTGATTCATATTAGTCAACACTCTCATCCATCTGCTACAGCAACATACAGCATACAACACAAAGATACAGCAACCTGGTGTAGCTATTTGACCAACCTCGTTTTCCTAGACAGCATTACTGATATCTGCAAAACTCAAATACAGTACATTCCACGAGCATTTAATGCAAGCTGGGGATGCGTGTGTTTGTGGTTGTGTGTGGGGCGGTTCAAGTGTGTTTGTGGTTGTGTGTGGGGCGGTTCACGCGTGTTTGTCTATGTGAAAGAATGATGAAGTTATTGAGAAATGTGCAGCAACTGAGATAAGAGCCAGAGGAAACTACTAAGGAAAGTAATGAGCAATGACAAAGAGGAAAAGAGAGGGAGAGGACAGAGAGAGAATGACAGAGAGAGGGAGAGACAGCGAGAGAGAGTTGAGAGAGGAGAGAGAGAGATCAACCGAGAGCCAAAAATACTTCTAGAATACACAATAGAATGATAGAGGTAGGTAGGAATGGACAAACACAGAGAGAAAATGACAGAGAGAGTGAGAGAATGACAAGAGGGACAGAGGGAGTGAGAAAGAAAGAGCGAGGGAGAAGAAATAGAGAGAGAGAGATAGAGAAAGAATGTGTGAGGTAGTAGTGGTGGTGGTGGTTTAGTGGAGGGAATTTGAGACAGTAACATTACCTGTTATGCAACTGACATGTCCAGACAGAGACAAGAGAGATATACAGGAGGAGAGGGGTGGGAAGAGGACAAGCGCAGCAGAGCAATGAAGGGTTGAAGAAGGAGAGAGGGAGAAACATGAGTTAACAGAGTAGCTGGCCCAGTAAATAGTAGAGGAGAGGAGACAGACATCGAGCTACTTCTCTTGGCTGAGTTGGGAACTGAAAGAGGAAAAAATGGTGCCTGATGTGTTGGTCTTATTAAATACCTTTTAGAGAACTCGGACGTAAACAGTTTTAAATGAGCCTAAATTCGTTTGCTCGAAATGTTTTTTAGTAAAGAGACAGAGAGTGGATGAGAGGGAAGAACAGATAAAGAAACGGTGAAACTTGGATATATATATATGTGTGAGTGTGTGTTATATACCAATGTTATTAACTGAAACACAGCCAGTGTAAGGCCAGTGAGGGATAGGGGTTGAGGTAGAATGGTTTCTGTTGTACAATTCATCACAGTACAAATATTCACAAGCCTACAGTGTTCTAGAAACACACAACACACACAACAGACACACAGTGGGGATATCTATTGCAAGTTCGCCTTGGGGCTGTCACACCACTGCCAATCCATGTAATCACCACCTCAGTAGCCAAAGACAAACACAGAACGCAGGGTAAAATCCGAGAGGTGTAAAGAACACGGGAGTAGTGCTGCTGATGACGTCAACAGCAGAATCCCCATACCCACGGACACCCCTGGGGCTTCGGATGTTCTCTCGTCATCACAGCTCAAAGCCTCCCGAATAATGGGTCGGCTACAACAGGCGTAGTCACTGTATCAAATCTCTTTCTCCCTTTTAGTGTATGCGCTGCAGGCTGCGTCATTTGTTCGTGAACACACTAGCACTGGACCTGTATTGAAAGTGTTTTAGGTTTTTGTGTTGTGGTGAAAAAGGACGGAATGAGACCCACCGGCGTGGTAATGATGGACGGTGACCGATGCAGTGTCAACAGAGCCATGGCACGGGACCCCTGCCCAGGCTGCTGCCTCGCGGGTTCTGCGTACGAACTCTCAGATCAGAAGGGCCGCGTGAAAGCCGTAGGGTTCCCTCTCCAGTGTGGACGAGTGGGCGTGGTAGGTAGCTAAAAATATGAGAAAAAATGATTAGCTACCTCACTCCACCGCCACAGTCAGCCCTTCGACAGAGCACGCGTTGTAACTCGTTAAAACCAAAGCCATCAAAACGGGGAAGAGTTCATAAACCGCTGTTTCAAACCGTGCAACATTCCAGCCATGCCATCACACTCACCACCTAAACACGTTAACACAACACACATATGTCCGCATAAAGGAGGGCGACGTATCGGCGTTTCAAACTGCCAAAAGAGTCATGAAACCCAGTTACAGAAAACTGAACTGCCCTATAGGGCGACTATAGTCGTGTTGTTTCGTTTGTAAGTCATTGACAATAGCCTGCTGCCAGTTGCACAGTGCCACTACTAGCAAGTTACGCTGGCTAGCAATTAGCCACTCAGTCTTAGGTTGAATTGCCAAATGTTTAATAATGTCTAGAGCCCATTAATCAATTCAAGGTAAAGAAAACGGTGTGAACATTTGGTTCAGATGGCAATTGCTTGTTTCCTTGCCACGTACCTGTCTCTTGGTCCCCTTTTTCTTTTTTGATTATTTCCTCGCAAGCAGTTCTGCAAGACATGCGACACTCCGACTAAGCTAGACGGTGCACAGTGCTAGTAACGTTAGCTAGGCTACACCGGGTCCAATATCAAATTAAAGGAGAGTTTGCAAGTGTATTTCATGGAACCAGGAAGGGAAAAGATCGGCCGAAGAATGTAAACATGCCCTTACAAGGAACGGGAGGTTTTCTTAAAGGGGAAATAGCTAATAAGCGTTTTACTGATTTTCAGTGGATCCTTTTAATGTGTCTTATATTACAATCTTGGACAGTTCTCTCTGGAATTCCACTTACTGTAATACTGTAATTTTGTTTCCATGTTCTTTCTGAAACTTGCATACAAGTAGTAAGAAATGATCTAAACGTAATTTCTGACTAATGTATTATTGAAAAAAGTATACAGCTGAATGAAAGCTGACATTCTCTGATGAAGGTGAAAACATTGCCAGCTGTAAACTCACTATTTCACGAAATACAACTCCACGCATGCGTGGTGTTCTAAATTCAAGTGCGCACACTTCCTTTTTCTCACAGAGAAAGTGTGGGAAATGTAGTCCTCCAGTGAGTTTGTAGAAATGTCATTGTGAACACGGTGCAAACTTCTATCAAGCCGACTCAAGGGGACTGAGGCTGTTTTTAGCAGCCTGCACGGATTTCTATCGCAGTCATAGGATGCACACAGCTCAGCAACTGATGAAGGTTTTCGTAACAAGACGCATCCCGCAAGAGGGGATGAAGATACTGTCGCAGGCTGGAACGTAAGAGGGATCACCTCCCAAATTGAATTTACAATGCCGCTAACTAGCTAGCTAGCAAGCTAACATATTTCCTTGGCTGATATATTTTATGTATTCAATAAATACTGAATAAAGACATATCGGCTACTGCTTCCAATGATCCATTTTACTTCGGAGGACCTTAACTGTCCTAACTTGCCCTGCTACATAGAAAATTGTATTTTTCACACACACACACACACACACACACACACACACACACACACACACACACACACACACACACACACACACACACACACAGTGAGTTGGGGGGTAAAGTTACAGTGTGATTTAATCACGAGCTTTAAAAGTGAAAGTTCACTGTAGCTGCTAGTGACCTTTCTCTGGGTCACAGTCTTAAAGCAGCTATAAAAAGCATACAGGGATATTGTAAGATGTTGGTAAAAAGTTGAGAAGGTGAAACATTTATATAAATAGTACAGAACATGTACCACACCGCATGCACCACAGAAATATAGATTAAAATATACTTTGCTGTATCTTGGATATGATCATCTAAATGCACATCTGACTCTCTGTTTTCCTCGGCAAAAGATGTAAGGTGTCACTGTGGGACTCTGATGAGCCAGTTCCGAGGGAAGAACTTCTCAAGGGTGTTGCCGGGGCTCATGGACTCCTGTGTCTCCTCTCAGACCGCATCGACGCTGAGGTCCTGAACGCGGCAGGTAAGGAAACCAGCACAGAGGGTCAGCCAGTACATCTCCAAGTCATCAAGTTATCTAACTGGACTCGTCTTCAGGTTTTGAAGGTATTTCAAAGTCATGCAACCACAGTAATGTGGTTCAGCTTTTTCTCTTGCTGTTGCCTTTTTAAGGCTGGTAAAAAACTCAAACTAAGCTTAAAGTCTAGGTCAGGAACATGAACATAAAACGTATTTTTGTACATTACAGGACCCAATCTGAAGGTGATCAGCACCATGTCTGTGGGATTTGACCACCTGTCCCTCGACGAGGTAAAAAAACGGTAAGAGACCCCTGCTAATAACGACAGCTCTCCTTATCACACGGAGGACTAAAGGTCACTACTGATGTCTTAGATGTCGGATGATATCTCATTGGACAACCTGTGTGCCTCTGTCTGTAACCTATTGCCCTCCTCCTGTCCTGCCCTCTCTGGTTCCTTCCAGCGGTGTGCGCGTCGGCTACACCCCTGATGTGCTGACGGATGCTACCGCTGAGCTGACAGTGGCGTTACTGCTGGCCACCGCCAGACGCCTGCCCGAGGGGGTGGAGGAAGTCAAAAAGTCAGTCTGTCAGTTTTTCACACACGTTTTGGTCTAAATTTCCACTTTCACACTGCCCTTTTACTGAGCTAGTTTACCCAAAAGCAAAGTCGACACTTCCTATAACTGTTAATATATATATATATATATATAGAGAGAGATAGATATGTTCTTTATTCTACCCTTAGGGGAAATTGCAAGATGGAAAGTGTGGTCACTTCTTATCTAGTTCTGTCGCTCGTTAAGAGGAACAATGCAAATGAAATCTCCTTCCTTCCCTCTCGTCTCTCCTTCTCTGGTTTCCTCTCTCCTTCCCACTCTCTACCCTCCCTTCCTCTCTTATTGTCCCGTCTGTCTTAGTGGGGGCTGGAGCACGTGGAAACCCCTTTGGCTGTGCGGTTATGGTCTATCCGGCAGCACAGTTGGAGTCATTGGACTGGGACGCATAGGTATTGAGAAGTCTGACTGATATGGTCTGACTTGAGTCATCGTGTTTGATCTGCTAAAGACACTTTGTGGCTGCGTCACTGGCCCCTTCATCGGGGAGGCTTCTCACTTACTCCCCTGTGCGCCCTCAGGCATGGCTATCGCCACGCGGCTCAAGCCGTTTGGAGTGAAGAGGCTGCTGTACTCTGGGCGGGCGGCCAAACCACGGGCCTCGGAGGTGGACGGAGAATATGGTGAGGAGAGGGGGGTTGTGGGGGGAGGAGGGGAGGGGAAGGTAATCTGGACGGGGGAAAGGAGGCTAGAGACACAAGGAGTTGTGGACCCAGCCGGGAGAGCGGTTAGAACAGCAGAGACAGGAAGGAGGAATATGTAAAGAGGAGGGAGCCTGACTTTATATGTTGGATTGTCTTCCTCTCCCTCCCTGCTTTGACCTCATGGTGACCAGTGCCCCTGGACACGCTGCTGGCAGAGAGTGATTTTGTGGTGGTGTCCTGTGCCCTCACGCCTCAGACACAGGGCCTGTGTGACAAGGCCTTCTTTACCAAGATGAAGAACACCGGAGTCTTCGTCAACACTAGCAGGTAGCCCCATTACACACACACACAATAATGCCCCAGTAGCTCACCGAATAAGTATTCATACCATGTAGGTTGAGGCCCTATTGTAGCGGTCTGGGTTTGGATCCGGTCTTGGGCCTTTGCTGCATCTCTCTCTCGCTCTCTCTCTCTCTCTCTCTCTCTCTCTCTCTCTCTCTCTCTCTCTCTCTCTCTCTCTCTCTCTCTCTCTCTCTCTCTCTCTCTCTCTCCACCCCCCCTGCCTTTCCTGTCACACTTCACTTAAAAATTGACTATCCAGTAATGCATATATAAAATATATTTAACAAAAAAAATATATATTAAAAGAATGCCATTAGGTGGATACAGTAATGTTCTCAGTCATTTAATTGAAGACGTCATACTGTATGTTTTGATCTATGTGCACTGTTAAAATATAGCTGTGTGTGTTGTAGAGGTGCAGTGGTGAACCAGGAGGATCTGTACCAGGCTCTGTCCGGCGGTCAGATCGCGGCAGCAGGACTGGACGTCACCACGCCAGAGCCCCTGCCCACCGACCACCCCCTCCTCACCCTGAAAAACTGCGGTGGGTATGGCGCAATGCCAAAAGGATGACTGGACTAGACTAGTTTTATCATGAACCCCCACGAGAGCCTCTGAGTTATTTTGTGCACATTTCTGTGCTTGCTATTCTACTTTACGGATACATGACAAGTTAATCCTTTGTTAAAATAACCAACCAGGCGATTAATGTCAGGGTCATTTAAACCTCTGTTAATCCATGCCTTTCCTTCTGCCCCTCCGACCTGCAGTGGTTTTACCCCACATTGGCAGTGCCACCTACTCCACCCGAGGCGTCATGGCCGAGCTGTCTGCCCACAACCTGCTAGGAGGCCTCCAGGGTTCGGACATGCCCAGCGAGCTCACCCTCTAGGGGCCCACGTTCCCCCTCCTGCACCACCCTAACCACAAGCACACGGTGCCTTTACGTTTCCTCTTGGGCCACTGCGGTCACCTTAGTCATTAACAGCTGCTGTTTGGCTGAGGAAACACTTACCCACTAATCAGCTGTCAGAGTAGGTGTCGTGAGTGACCCATGTGACCAGACGGATCTGTCATTTGAGATCTGAGTGTAATTACTGTAATGTACCTGACATGTGGTAGGCAATGTTAAGTGTTTTACCAATTCTAATGAAGTTACAGACCCCTAAACACCCATAATTTACACACCATGTAACATAATACAGTCCTACAAGGGTCTGGTCCTAAATCACTAAGTGGAACTCAATGTGTATGTACTTTAACAAAACACGTGAAATACGTTTTCTTTTGTAATGTTCGCATTCCAATTTAATGTTTAAATGCTAATCTGTAGTGTTGTCCTTTGGTGTCAAAACTAGATCCTTCTAGATACTAGAAGGTGGTTTGAGACAAGCTGATCACTCCAAAATTGTCTGATTGTCATAAACGTGATGGTTCACCAAGACCACTTCACTTACTTACTCTCCTGGGTGTCCTTGGATTGGAAATGATTGTTTTATTACAGTCAGCAGACATTCACTGTTTTACTCTAGTTTGTCCTATGAATTGTGATGTTATTGAGTAAGGATGTTTAAAAGTAGGCTGGCAATTTCACTCAAATTGCTGAAAGTGAGATTTTAACATGGAGACCATAAAGTTCTCAGTATAGGTGAAGGGAATATCTTTTGAAACCCATGTAACCAAGAAAGTACAGACTGTGCAAGTATGGATGAATGTCCAAACACAGGCTACATTCCTTTCGGGTTTCACTTCAAAGCTTTATGACAATAGACACGTATAGTCATTCCCTCTTTACATCAACATTAAACATTGTGCTACATTCAGTGTAAAAACCTACAAAAAAAGTGTCTTCACTTTTACAACACATAGCTTGACTTTATTGGTTTTATAAACAGTCTCTTCATGGGGGGACAACGACATTACAAAACGCTTCAAGACAGACACCCAAAAGACCGCTGTAGACTATTGAGATTATATCACACTGGGTAGCAATTTCATAACACAAACCCACCGTAACCTAGGCAACCGCTACTTGAATTCACGCTTCTCCACCGGACGAGTCAGCGTGACAGGCATTTGGCTTCCTGGGAAGAGGAAATCCTTTGCGTCGCGGCCCGTCACCCGAATCGGGACATGCGTTTCGAGGGAGGGGTCAGAGCAGATGAGCCCCCTGCCAACGTAGACAGGTGGTCTTGGAGTGCTTGTAGAGGTGGGACGACTGGCTGAATCGCTTGCCGCACTTGAGACACGTGTAGGGCTTCTCCCCCGTGTGGACGCGGATGTGCTTCCTGCAGTCGGTCAGGTTCAGGAAGGTCTTGGAGCAGATGCGGCACGCGTACTTCCGGGCTCCCTCGACGACCAGGACGTTGTGTTCCGTGAGAGCCTTCTTGCACTTGGAGAGGACCTCCTCCGAGGCCATGGGGAGGGCGACGGGAGCCGGAGGGGCGCCCCCCGGTGGGGGATCGGTCTGGTCCGCTTGGACCTCAGCGTATATGTCCACTTTGGGGAGGATGCGACGCAGAGATGGCCTCGCTAAACCTTGTCCTTGTCTCGAGGTCTTGTCCCCGGACGAGTGGGGGAGGAGAGGTTGCACGCTGAGGCTACCCAGGGAAGAGGGTCCCATTTCGGGCCGGAGGCCCTTCAGGAACCCCCCCGGGGAGCTCTTACTGGGCTGGAGGAAGAAGGATTCAGTGAAACTGTGCGGCTGGCCCGAGAGAAGCTGCTGCATGGGAACAGAGGTCACTGGGAACCCAAGAGAGGAAGAGGACGAGGCTTTGGGTGCGTCTGGGTCTTGAGACGACCCGTTGGCCTGCCCACATCCAGACTGAGCTCCTCTCACGCTGGTGTGAGGGATCCTGTCACCCTCAACTGCCCCACTGCTCCTCTCACTGCTGGGGTTGAGAATGCAGGAAAGGCCCAGGTCTTGAAGGCTGTCTAGGCCATCGGTGTCTGTTAAACTGTCCCCTTCGTCTGTGTTTTGTGCAGGGGGATCAGGAGATGTTTCCTCTCTGTTTGGTTCTTCATCGAGATGATCGCTGTTGTCCTCCAGTGGGTATGGAGGGTTGCTAGAGATGCCAAGTGGGTCTGAATAAGCCGTGCTGAGGTGTTCACTCTTCACCTCCACAACCTCCATCTTCTCCTCCTCCTCCTCCTCCCCTTCCTCTCCCACCTTCACTTTCACCATTATCCCTTCATTCAAATCTGTGTGACCTTCTCCCTCGTCCCCCTGTGCCCCTCCCACGCCACAATCCGATTGGGTGGGCAGCTGCACCTCCTCTTGTGCTATTCCTCTCCCCGGTGCCTCATATTTCTCCTCCACTTCCTCCTCCTCGGCACCTCCTCTCTCCAAGTAGAGGCCCTCGTCTGTCTTTAGTGAGTCCAGAGACCCTGCCCTGCAGCCCCCCTCAGACAGCCAGCAGGGTCTCTGTCTGCTAGCGGGTCTCTCTTCCTGAAGCGCCTGGGGTGAGGCAGACTTCCGTTTGTGAAGACGTCTGGTGGGGAAGCCTGTCTTCTGCTCCACGCCGTCACTCGCTTCTGCCCTCCCGTCCCTACCTTCCTCCAGGCCTGCCTCTACCCCGGCCTCCCCGAGGTCCAGGCTTCCGTCCAAGGCAGAGGTGACCAGGGTGAGCCCTAGCTCCTGGAGCAAGGCAGACCTCTGCTGTTTGGAATTGGCCACAGTTCCGGAGGGCGATTGAGACTCCTTTATGTTGTGCTGCTCACCTGTATGGCTGAACCGCTGCTGCGTAGTTAACCTCCAGCCACTAGGGGGCGATGTGGGGAAGTTGTGCGAGGAAAGGTGTTGCTTGCAGGCCTTGACTACACAGTTGAGGTGCAGATGGGAAGCAGCCAGCAAGACATCCATCACATTGGAGGAGCCGAGAGTTAGGGTGGAGGTGTAGATCATATCCAACAGGGAGGCGAAAGCCTCTGGAGTCACGACCCCCAGGTCCAGCCCCACCACTGCCACCCCACCTCCATCCATGACTTTCCCACCCCCTCCTACACCCTGGTCCCCCTCCACAGTGCCGAGAAGGGCCCGGAAGTGAGTACTGCATGCAGCCAGGACGGAGCGATGTGCCTGGAAGCGTTGGCTGCCTACCACAATCACACAATCGCAGAGCTGACCGTGGATACGCTGATGGTTCAATTGCTTGAAGATGTGCTCAAAGTGGCCAGGGAAGTCCATTTTACCTTGAGAACGAGGACAGAAATGGTCAAAGTGGTAAAAACTTTGTGGCGAGATGTCAGAACGTAGAACTAAACCCAGGATGTGACTTATTATTGCATTAAAATGCCAAGGTATGCAAATGCAAAAACATAGGACACACACCTAACTGTTACCCAGAACATTTATACTGACTCCCCATTAAAAAATAAAAAATACCGGTATTTAACGTCCATCCCTTTTTTCAGATTTGCTTGCAGATCATGGTAGTAGCATAACCTAGCATAACGAACTGTAGGCCTACTCTAGCAATAATCAAGAATCACTCTACCTGTACACGTGTAAATGGTTCAGGGTGACCGATGGACCAAGGAGGTTTGCTAAATCCCACCACCTGCTATCTGGAGAGAACTGGACAAATGCAATGAACATTGATGTACATTTGTTAGCCAAAGACCGGCCGCTAACTATTGCGATTCCAACATGGTCTTGGCGTGAGCACTTGGTAAATTAAGATCTCGTGGATTCGTTTATCGAAGGGCTTTTTCATACACTCAAAGCATCGACTCATACATAGCTTTCCAAAAAATGCAAATTCCGTATTCACAATAGTTTATTTGTGCACGCGAGACACCCCTTCCCATTTTCTTAAAAAATACAACAGCGCCCCCTAAAGTTGAACCAGCGTTAAAACCACGAAGTCATGGGACACTGAATAAATAAAGCAAGTATTTTATTAGCTACAGGATAAGAATTAAAATATTGATATTCAGTAACTACTCTGAGCGATGGTTTCTATTCCAGGACGTGTTGTCTTATAAACAAAAAAAAGCTTACAACCACATTGCCAACTCTTCCATTTATTTAATGACATGTGAGATGTAATACGTCAACAACGACAACGTGAACATGTCACAACAGAAACGGTTGGAAGAGACACTGTAAATCAAAATAAGGAACACGTTATTTTCTGTAAATCCCCACAAATAAAAAGTCAACCACAAAAAAAGACATGGCTACATTTTCTTTTGTGCCCAGGCTCTGTGATGGACACAGGTTATGTCCAAGGGGTCCATATTGATGCTGTTGCCTGGTCCTCAGATCCCTCTCACGGTGGTAACCATGTCCAGAATTTCACCTCATCAGTGAACGGCGTGATGTTGGGATGGGAGAGGTGAAGAGGTGACTAGTTGATCCATTCATATGCTGTCCAGTTTCTTCAGAACATATGGTGCTGATGGAACACGAACAAGATTATATTACCTTATTATGTCAGGACAAGGGACTACATGCTATTAGGCACAATACAACAGCCATTTCAGAAACGTTATTTTGATTGATGTTTCTATGACAAGACTGTTCTTCATGTCCTTACTACCAGGTGCATAGTCCACTACCACCCCCGAATATGATGTTTATAGTCCACTCTACAATAGCAAGCACAATATGGGACTACTACTACACGATTGTGTATTGTTTTCTGTCTGCTTTGTCCACCTTGATAGGTAGCTCTCCTACATGACAATATAATTGACCTCGTTACTTACTGACTCGAAGAAGGGCAATATAGATGAGAAAGTTGCGCACAGACGACACGACGTCCTCGCGCATTTTCCTCTTCATCTCCTCTGGGTCCATTTTGGGCCCTAACCCTTCTAATTTTAACATTGCTGTTTATGGAGATGTCAAGTTTTATCCGCAAAACCAATGTTGCTTAGCAGATGAGAGCCGATCGGAAGCATGTGATAATTCAACCCGGAAGTTACGTTGGATGTTGAAACTAAGGCAGCTCTTTAGGGACAAACCTAACTCTATGGGACAAACACGACAAAGGGAGTAAGGCAAAGCACACGCACAAAGATCGTGTTTTTGGGGGTAACATTTCTTATTTTAGAAGGAGCATAATGAAATAGACTATGTATATTTTGTACCATATGTTATAGTTTCTATATTAAAATTTGTAAAATGATCTTGATTCAGTTTATTTATGCGCCTTCACATTTGTTTTACAATAGGCTACAAAGTGATAGTCGATAGTCATTATGACGTTTATAGAAAAACATTTTATTGCGTTCATTCATATTATCCTCCACATACCGTGATTATATTTGTCATTATCGTCATCATTGACATGGTCTATATCATAATTAGTATTCACATATTGTTTGTAGCATTATCTGTGCAATTATTGACAACTGGGATCTAAACTTACAAGTCTTATTGTATGATTCTGATAACGACATCTTGATGACATTTTTCTCTCTTGCCCTAAATCAAACTGACCTTGTGAGGGGGTCCTCGGGGCAGACTGAGAGGGTGTGAGAGCGCTCAGTGAAGGAGAGAGAGGGGGAGAGGGAGAAAAAGAGAGAGACAGCAGAAGGAGACGAATGGAGGGAGGGGGTGGGTTATTTCTGAGCTCACGGCCGGGGATTAAGCGGTCGAGAGCTATCCCAATACGATGACAGCATCCAACGTAAACCCTAAACCCCACGCACCATTCTGTCCGGGACGAAGATTCGCTTGTTTTAGACTAAGCTATTTTGTGCATTTTTATTCTAGTTTACACTAAAGGATCCTACCGGTCCGCACCGCTGTTCGTCTCTCTATAACACGAGGTGAGTTGGGTTATGCGATTTATTCGCCTTTTTATTGTCTAGTTGTACGTAGAATGATGGTGATGAAGCTCCGGCGATACGACCTGCACCTTGCATTGATTCGCTGAATGTGAGGCGATATTTTTTCACTTTGAAAATACATTGTTTCCATTGGAATGGTGAATTTGGACTGAGGGGTGCGTGTACGCCCCTACCCCCTATTGGGGAGAGTAAAGGAGAGAGATTTAAATCGGATTAAGATTATCAAGGAGAACAACAAAAGAAAAGACTGACCATTTTCCTTTGTTTACTGTGTAATCTGGCACGACCGCTTCCACCGATTAAAAACCTTTGGACGTCAGTGGTCCCGGACGAAAAAAAATGTGATAGGGTAGATAGAAACTCAGATAGCGTATCTGCGCATGGTAATGTAACGTGTTATTTGACACAAATTATAAAACTAACCGTGGCTAAATAATCGATACATTGATCGAATGCATTCTCCGGCTTTTACTTGAAAATTGTGTATGTTATTGTGATGTATCCTTGGGAAGCACTGCTACTCTTCACATAGTATTTTGTAGGACAGTGTATTTGCCATTCATCCATTTATTCTCATCTCATTTCCAGACACATGGCACGATGAAATTCTGAATGGCAATGCATTCTGGGTCAAAGAATGCAAAAAGACAGTAAATGCATCAAATGGCCTTAAAAGGAAATGACAGGTGTCCTGGTCGTTCATGATGCTATACTAAGACACAACATTGTTGACAATTTTAATGGGCGTCGGCGAGGTCCTGGAGTAAGTGACCAGAGCTCGTGCCTCACAATGTGGAATAGAAAATGCGGCGTAGATTTACTGGGCTTTTCCATGCAGTGTGTCGAGACTCGCACGCAACACAAGTAGACCGGAACAATGCGTTTTGTCGTTCCGGGCCTTTTATTTAATGCATAATACAATTTTCTATGACCACTGATTTCAGTATTTTACTGACACGTGTGCTGTAACCGTCTCAGAAGTAGTTTACTTGGCAAGACCTGTAGGCCTACGACAAAGAGCAGTTGAGTTGAAAATTACTAGTAATCGTCACTCTCTCGCTCTCTCACAGACACACAATATCACACACACATTTGTCCAAGATTGGCATTTCAGTGATCATGTGTTGCCCTGCTCCCAGTGCATTGAGTTGATCAGTAGTGCGTGCACACCCTCTCACGCACTTGTTGTGTGTGCACGTTTGGTGTGTGCCTCTGTTATGCCAGAGCTGCAGGCGCAGCACAATGACTCAGGGATGTACAGCA
The DNA here is from genome assembly GCF_021917145.1 of Hypomesus transpacificus. Lineage (NCBI taxonomy): Eukaryota > Metazoa > Chordata > Actinopteri > Osmeriformes > Osmeridae > Hypomesus > Hypomesus transpacificus. The sequence goes on along the minus strand of NC_061060.1, from coordinate 11,932,328 downwards.
AAACATGTGATGGAGCTGTTGCTCTGAGGTCACTCAGCCAAAAGAGAAATACGACTTGCAGGACTTGCACATCAGGAAAGACTTGCTGCCTGCCTCGCTGCTTGCCTACTAATCAGCCTCTCAGACTGCTTCTCTCACTGTCTTTCTCTTTCTCTCTCTCTCTGCCCTGGTGACTGATTTGTTGCCCTACTTATCTGCCACTCTCTCTCTCCCCTACACACACACACACACACGCACACACACACAGGACCCCCCCCCCCTTGTCTCCAGGGCAAAATAGCCTGCTGATGCTGGTGTCTGCTTCAACTGATTGCCCGCCCAATGAATCATTACATCGATCATCAACGGACGTCGTTAAGTGATTAGACTCAGAGCACCACACCCCAGACAAGCGACTGTTGACTGGTCGATGACTTTTCATCTGAACAGCAGCGATTGATGTAGTGACTGTCTAAGGGGTCGGTCTGTATCAGGTCAGAGGGGAGGGGGATGGTGAGGAGTGGGGGGGATGGATGGATTGCCTAAAGGACACACCAGGCCCACTCATGGGCATGGCCCAATGTGGCACGACATGTACATCATATCCTGGTGGAGGAAAAGGAAGGCATCATGTATCTGGCAGGCAGTGCCCAGCGGTGACAGAACACAGGAGACCCCAGTAAGAGAAGCTTCTACAGCCAACAGCTGACGGACCCTTACAAATAGAATTCAAGTTGTTGCCTTGAAACCGATATGTTACTAAATCCATAGGCTTTATTCTGTGTCTTTCACAGGTGTTCATTTACGGTTGTCATTTGACAGTAAAAATATGATCTTCAGTTAGGTTCCCTTTCCCTAACTCGTGTGAAAGCTGAAACACAAAGTGCAAGCAACATGGTGGAGGTGAGTTTGTTGGAGTGACTATCTTTGATGGTTTGGGTTTGCATCCCCCTCGCTGTTTACAGAGCAGTGAAGGATTGCGATAGGCGAGGGTGGACAATGAAAGAGGAACAGTAAGTGGAGAGATTGCCTATGCCGTAGATTGGTATATACCTCCGCTTCCGAACATCCCTTAATCACATCATCCAGTTGCCCTCGGTATCAAGGGAGTCCTCCAACAACACAAGACCACAGCCACAGATAAGAGAACCAGAAACACGACGGCAAACTATTAATCTTCAAGCGATGCCTGAGTGTTTAGTAGTGTGTTAGGGGGCGAGGGAGGGTGAGAGGGGGGGGGGTCTTCGTGGAAAGCAACTGAAATGACACACAGGGCTGATCTGCCTTCTTACGTCTCCCTAACCCTAATGGAATGAGCTGACAGCCTGGATCACTGTGCAACTGATTTGATTAAAGTCTGGCTGGACACGGCGAAAGTGGCCGCGTGCCAACTGGACACACAATCGAGCACACAAACGAAGAAATATACAATAACAACAAGAGTCCCAATCAGCCGGAGAGCACCCAAGGGATGAGAGCGGGAGTAGGCTGTTCTGCGTAGGGTTTCACATTCATCCGTCCTTGGATTCCAACTCAATTTGATTTATTTGTTTGTTGACGGCGTTGCCCTTTTAATAGACTCTCGGTTGTTGTCATGTGGCAGTTGGACATTCCCGGTTCTACACAGCTCTCCACCCTCGCGCTGGTCTGTGGTGGACGGTCCTGTCAGTCTAGTCTCGAGGTTGTGTAGATCCCTCTGTTGTGTGTGTGTGTGTGCGTGTGTGTGTGTGTGCCTCATGTGTTGCTGTAGCTGCATCCTGCATGTCAGACGGTCTCCGGGGAGGGTGTGTGTCACTCCGTGGTCCTGTTTGGGCCTCAGACATCAACAGCCGCCAACTGGTCGGCCCCAGAAAAGAGCTGCGGCGTTTGTCATGGTGCGAGTACATCTGCTTTGACTCAACACACACAGAGCCCCACACGTGGACACACACACATGCACGCAGACACACACGTTGCACGCCCACTCAAAGACGCACACGCACACACCAGGGGTTATCAGATTAACCATGAGTTAATCAAGGTTTTTAAGGACGGGATGATCTGCATTCAAAGTACTTCTTATGTGTGCGAGTGTGGGTTGTGTGCGTGTGTGTGTCTGTAGTTGGATGGGCCAGTTTAAAGACCTCTGCCGTTCCCTCCGGACCCGGACTCTTCCACTCCTGTTTCATGATATCCTCCAGCGAGGACGCTAAACGGATGGCTCTGCTGCTGTAGTTTGTCCGTGCCGCTTCTGCTAAATGAAATACCCCGGATAAATTCAAACTCTGTGTGTGTAGAAAGTTCCCTCGGACTGCTGCGGCCAGCCTGCGAGGTATAGCGACACTCCACCCTCTCGTGTCATTGCTGTTATTGTGTCTGTTATTGTGTCTTAACCCATGCATCCCAGACCAGTCTAACTTGGCCCGGACCGGACTGGCTCCTCTTAGCGTGGCTAATTGGACTGCTAGATACAGTATTTCCGGTCCAGCTGGCAGAGCTGTGACAAAAGCCAGGGCCTCGAATTCAGCAGCAACCCTCACCTCTTCAGAGAGAGGGAGGGGAGGAGAAAGAGAAAGAGAGAGAGACAAAGAGCAGTGGGAGTCTGTGTGAAAGAGAAAGAGAGGAAGGACGGTCGAGGAAGAGATGAGTGTTGATTAGGACAGTGGTGCTTGTGTGCAGTTGGAGACAGAGAGGGAGTGTACGTTTCAGTCTATCTGATTGTGTCGAAAGAAAGCCTGAGTGTGTTAGAGAATGATAGACTAAGACAGAGTGGGGGGGGGGGGAGGAGGATGTGTGCTTTAGCATGAGATGTCAAAATGAGAGTGTGAGAGGGTGTGTGTGTGTGGGGCAGAAACAAGCCTCTATCTATTCACAATCAGCAGTTAAAGACTTCCGTCAAACAGTCAGATTACCGTGTCGGGGAGAGGGCGATAGAGGAAGGGAGAGAATGTTGTAGAGGAAGAGAGAGCTCAGATAGGCTACAGTACTTGACTGATGTGTTTAGGGAACTTCTTGGTAGGAGACTTGAGGCTGTGACAGTTGTTATAAACATGACAGTCACGACAGGCAAACAGACACACACACAAACAAACAAACACCACAAACACACACACACACATGCACACACAGACACACACGCACTGGTGAAGTGGAACACAGACAAACGGTAGGACAGACTGGAACAGTCAAATACACTGGAACAGTACAATGACTCCCTGAAAATCTAGAACACACTCGTACAGTGGAAAATGCTAGAACAGTAGAACATGCTGGAACACTAAAAACGCTAGAGCACTAGAACACGATTGAACAGTAAATCATGTTGGTATAATCATAATAGTCCTTTTTGTAAAGGTGCTTGGCAATTAAGTGTTATTCACTGAAAAGTGTAGTTAGCACATAGTTAGGTTTTTATTCCAACACACTGCAGAGAAGGAGACAGAGTTACAAAATAGTGGAGGGATTATAATGCTGACACAGGTCTGGGTTTAAGGGGAGCCGAGTACACAATATGACTTCTTTCACAAAGCAACTGGCCTCTTAATTTATTTATTTCACAGGTGACCATTCATCAACGTCAGTTGCAAAGCTGTGTTTGTTTTGTAAAGAACTGAGATACTGCATTGATCAGCTACCCCCCCCCCCCCCCCCCCCCGAAATGCCAAACACACACTCACATCTCTAAGTTTCTCAACAACTCTCTCTCCCTTCCTCGTCACTCCCCCCATTTTCTTTCTTCGACTTCTGTCACTCATCCCCCTTTCCTGCTGCCCTCTTCGCCACCCTCTTTAACATTCTCACCGAGGCTGCTCCCTCTCCAATATCCTGTCCTTCTCTCCCTCTGTCTCTGTCTCTCTCTCTCTCTGTCTCTCTCTTTCATTTTCTCTCTCTCTCTCCCCCTGGCATTGCACATTTTCTTTTACTTGCTCTACCCCTTTCCCTTTTCTTGGCCTCCAGCCCCCATTCTCTCCTTCCTTCCTTCCCCTCCCCTTCACCTCTACACCCTCTGCACCCCCCCTTTCTCCTCTTGTTCTTTCATCCCTCTCTCATGGTGCATGTGGTGGAGGAAGGAACTGCTCGGGTTGGAGGCCTAGCGAGCTAGCTGCATTAGCCGCATGAATTATTCATGTGGCCTGCAGTCTGTGTAGCAGGTCTGCGTCCTCAGCTGCCTGCACGCCAGGGCCGAGACAGTGGGCCTGGCGAGCGAGCTCCGCGTCGAGAACACAGGGCCACTTGAGTGAGCTGCACCGAGGGGACCATAAGGGAAGAGGATAAGTTCATCGCATGTGAAAATTCCCAGGACGTGACAACTCTCAAACGCGTCCTTCATGTCACATTCGATGCGACAGTAAACATGAGATTTTTTTTCTCATTGTCGTTGCTCTTTTCTGGAACCTTCCGTTCACACCGGGCACAACCCCAGCATGTGTTTCACCACACACAAACAGAAGTGGCTTCCCTTTTTTTAGGTTCTCTATGGTTTGCTATATCTCCTCTGATGTGTACATGAAAGAGTTGTCTTTCATGATTTGCCCAGATAGCATTGGGCTGGCACGGTTTCTCTTCGGTTGCTCTGGGATTCCCAGTCCGTGCTCTCGCCTTTTACAAGCGTCCAGCCGAAGCCGGGAGACGGCAGGGAGATATGAAAATGTAATGCCGACAACCAGAGGCTTCAGACTTTGTCTCCTTCTGCTACATGTTCTCACCATGTCCTCCACAGGCAACCCACAAGGGCCGTCGTACGGGTCGGGGACACGGCCTGGGGATGAAGGAAGGGGGGGGAGAGGTTGCCCGTTTCTAGAAGATTGCACATTGGTTCAGTTTGTCTCTTACATCTACACAACAACTTCTCTGTGCCAGGAACATCAACAATGGATTAGGACAGGTTTCTTTTTTTCTCTCTATTTCTTTGTTTTTTCTTTGTTTTTCTTCTTCAAGAGAACTGTAAGAATGAGGAAAAGAAAATTATTTTCACAAAACGTTCCTCTAAAACATGGCCATACGGCCTCTGGTTCTACCCAGATGCTGTAGTATTCTCATGTTCCTGTGTCTGTGTTAACGTCAGTCTTCACCTATTGATCAGTCTGGCACACTTCCCTAAGGATCGTCATGGTTGTGCGCTCTCCTTTTGACTCAACTAACAGATTGAAACAGAAACGTTAACAATTGATCTGTTCTGCCCTGCGCAGGTGGCTGGAACTCATTCTGATTGGTCCTGATGAACGCAAGGACCGCCATCCACCTATTTTCGGTCAATCCTGGTGGGGCAGGGGAGCTGATGTCACAGAAGGCACGAGGGTATTCCTGTTCTGGAGTCCAGAAGAGACACAACATCCCACGGTGAGTGACAGACACAACCTCCAATCACATGCTGGGGCAGAGGAATGTTGAGTGAATTATCCTTTTACACAGGGCCTTCACAATACACATGATTCCTACACTAGTTTCTGTCAGTGTAGATACTGCAGTAACATGACCCTTTACCAGAACCATCTGATTTCCTGGATAGAGCACATGACAGACAAGGACGGAACATTTGGGTGGAACAAAGGGAGTGGTTGTGAAAACAAAGAGACAAAGAGCTACAGTCGTTTTTCACATCCTCACCAGGTACTGTCATGTTTTATGAACCGATCGGACAGGGGGGTAAAAAGAGTCCCATAGCTGGAAGCTGTGGAGGTGCTCATGTATTTATGGATGGAGGTGCAGCTGCACTGAAGAGCCTGCCACCCAATCTGACATCCTGACTCTGCAAGGGCAAAGGGAGCATGGTGTGTGTCGTCTGTGGTCGTGTCTGCATGTGTGTCTGTGTGTGTGCGTGTGTGACGATGTTATGTGAGCTGGTGTGTGGGACCCAGAGAAGGTGAGGCTTCACCTGACTCAGCACTCACTGCAGCACTGATATCCATACATTACAGAACAGCTGGGCTCACACACACACACACACACACACACACACACACACTCACACACACGTGCAACCCTCCCTCACACAAGCAAACACACGTACACACGTGCACACTCACATCTCTCGTTTTCTCTCACACACACGCCAACAGACACACGTGCCGCCAAACTACTGACCCTGACTCGATCCGAACCTGATCAAGTTCCCAGTGTCCATCTCCGGCATTGATTGATAGAGTGGTCGTCAAGTCACAGCTGTCAATCCAGACCTACGCTCATCCACATCAATCTGGCTCAGTGAGGATCAGCAGGGTGCCAAAGTAACACCCCTCCCTGAGAGAGGCCCCGTAATCCTCTTACTGGACAGGCCCAGAGCTCTGCCTACACTCATGGTGCCCCCGGAGCCTTAGCTTTAGCGCTCGACGAGCATTCATTTCAATGGGGATGGAGTTAGCACCTTAGCCTAGCATTAGCCGCAACGAGAGCGTTGGCTTTTTAATCAGGAGGGTTTTTAGCATGCTAGCCTATTTAATGGGTG